>NC_091164.1:48476350-48776350 GCF_040958095.1 Procambarus clarkii | reverse complement strand
ATAGTACATGTGGTGAATCATTTTCGGGCTTCGGTGACATAGGCTCTGATACAAGCAGTGTTGACGAACAAAGTACGAGCAGCGATGGTGTTACTAGGCGGGGTTTTGCTGCCCCATTAGCACACCGAGGCAAGCTGCAGCGTCACGCGGCCCGAGGACAATGTTGACAGTGTTTCCTCGACATCAGGTGTTCGTGGTAGGCCTACACTATGCAGAACACTTTCATCTACTGGTTTGCCTATACACAGCTTTAGCACAAGATAACGGAGCCGTGTTTTTGGTGCTCGTGGTGGTGTTGGCTCCAAAACCAAACCCACAGGTGTACTCGTGTGGGAGGATTGTGAGACTTTTGTCCCACAAATTCCAACATTTGATGGTACCGATGTTGGTGTGACACCGTTATTCCTCCCTATACAGGTGATGATATGGCTGAAATTGACTTTTTTTATGGGGCATATTTTGACAAGGAATTCTTGGACCATCTCGTTGCAGAGACGAACAGATATGCTCACAGCCTCACTGACTTCAGCATTTTACCTGTCTCTCGCATGACACTATGAACAGACACGACAAATGAGGAAATGTATATGTTTTTGGCGTTGAGCATGATAATGATGAAACATTCGGATCACAAAAACAAGTGATCCAGGATTATTGGATCTAAGACAGCCTTGTTCCGTCCCTCGTGTTCAACTGTTTCATGTCACGTAATAGGTTCCTGCTGCTTCTCAGGTGCCTGCACTTTGAGAACAATGATAATGAAGACAGACACGATAGATTTTGGAAGATGCAGAAGATTTTTAGTGATATGAGAGGAAATATCACTAAAAAGTGGTAGTGACTCCGGGAGTCTATGCCTCGGGCGACCACCAAACCATGACATCACATGCGATTTTCTGAACCACACGGCGGCCAAAGTAAGTACAATTTCGTATTATTTCAACATATATATGATCATGGAAGGGTATTTAACATTATTAGAAGCACAAAAAATTTTGCGAACAATTTATTTTCTGCGCACCAGGGGTTTGCCATATTTGGGGGCAGAGCTGGTTAAGCAATCGTAGGTGTATTGTAGAATTCAAAGCTTGGGTACAAGATGGAGGCTTGAGGGCATCCAGTGAGCGTCTGTCAGCTTGAAAAAAATTACTAGCTTGCCACTTAGCCGGTAGTGGGCAGGCTCCTTTTCAAGGTAACAACCAAGTCAGACATCAAGCTCCCTTATTCATCAAGCTCCCAGTCCCCAGCCAGCTGTGTTGCTGAGAAAACACTCCCTGATGTTGAAATACAGGGCATATTGCTTGAAGATGACCATGCCAGTGATATTGATAACACAAATCTGGACCAAGACCTATCACAGGTGTCTGATACTAGTGAATATGGATATTGAAGTGGACGATGTAGAGTGTGTGTACAGTACACAGCTCTCACCAGCCCTGCCCTGCCGACCAAGGTCAACACCATCATTCAACTGGAATACAAATAATTAGCCAAGTTAAGACTTAGATTAATATTGTAATACATTAATATCATATGGTAATAAGACAAGTTGGATAAGGGTATGCAATAGAAACAAACACGTATAAGCTGGAGACACTCATGTACTTAAAGTTTAAGAATCCATTAACAATATAGGAATATTATACAACAGATAGGACTAGTAGTTAATATTAATGGGCAGGTATGTATAAGCGAAAAATTAAATGAATATTTTTTAATTCACAGAGTAATGAATTAAAGATTCAGATACATTGACAAATTAAGAGTTCAAGGTTTATAAAATTTTGTGAAATTGAAGTCTTAGTAGTGACAGATACATCGATAAGTTGCAAATATTTTAAGCTAAGAATCAGATAACTAGACATATTAGGCACTCAAAGAATTATTACATTGTATAAAATTGAAGTGCTTGTAGTAACAGTTATAAGAGGGCAAATTACATGTAACTGAAGCCAATAATATAAAAAGGAAGCATTTAGTAACTAATATACAAATATAAAAAGTCTAAATATAAATATGGTTAGGGAAGGTAAGGCTTGGTCACTCATGTGTTACTCTCAGTAAGGCTTGGTCACTCATGTGTTACTCTCAGTAAGGCTTGGTCACTCATGTGTTACTCTCAGTAAGGTTTGGTCACTCGTGTGTTACTCTCAGTAAGGCTTGGCCACTCATGTGTTACTCTCAGTAAGGCTTGGTCACTCATGTGTTACTCTCAGTAAGGTTTGGTCACTCGTGTGTTACTCTCAGTAAGGCTTGGTCACTCGTGTGTTACTCTGAGTAAGGCTTGGTCACTCATGCGTTACTGTCAGTAAGGCTTGGTCACTCATGTGTTACTCTGAGTAAGGCTTGGTTACTCATGTGTTACTCTGAGTAAGGCTTGGTCACTCGTGTGTTACTCTCAGTAAGGCTTGGTAACTCGTGTGTTACTCTGAGTAAGGCTTGGTCACTGATGTGTTACTGTCAGTAAGGCTTGGTCACTCGTGTGTTACTCTCAGTAAGGCTTGGTCACTCATGTGTTACTCTCAGTAAGGCTTGGTCACTCGTGTGTTACTCTGAGTAAGGCTTGGTCACTCATGTGTTACTGTCAGTAAGGCTTGGTCACTCGTGTGTTACTCTCAGTAAGGCTTGGTCACTCATGTGTTACTCTGAGTAAGGCTTGGTCACTCATGTGTTACTCTCAGTAAGGCTTGGTCACTCATGTGTTACTCTCAGTAAGGCTTGGTCACTCATGTGTTACTCTCAGTAAGGCTTGGTCACTCATGTGTTACTCTCAGTAAGGCTTGGTCACTCATGTGTTACTCTCAGTAAGGCTTGGTCACTCATGTGTTACTCTCAGTAAGGCTTGGTCACTCATGTGTTACTCTCAGTAAGGCTTGGTCACTCATGTGTTACTCTCAGTAAGGCTTGGTCACTCATGTGTTACTCTCAGTAAGGCTTGGTCACTCATGTGTTACTCTCAGTAAGGCTTGGTCACTCATGTGTTACTCTCAGTAAGGCTTGGTCACTCATGTGTTACTCTCAGTAAGGCTTGGTCACTCATGTGTTACTCTCAGTAAGGCTTGGTCACTCATGTGTTACTCTCAGTAACGCTTGGTCACTCATGTGTTACTCTCAGTAAGGCTTGGTTACTCATGTGTTACTCTCAGTAAGGCTTGGTCACTCATGTGTTACTCTCAACAATGACATTGGAAGTTCGCTGACTTCCAGTTCTGTCACAATCAACAAAGAAAGCCAGTAATTGTTGGACACTTTTGATTTCATGTCTTTTGCTGTTCTTTCTTAGCAATGATCGTTCCATTCCTGGTGTCGCACTGCTTGATAAGATTTGGGGTTTGTTTGTGAATATGATGCAGTCTGTAGAGGAGGATCAACACAGCTTGGTAAGGCACTCATTAATATAATATGATGCAGTCTGTAGAGGAGGATCAACACAGCTTGGTAAGGCATTCATTAATATAATATGATGCTGTCTGTAGAGGAGGATCAACACAGCTTGGTAAGGCACTCATTAATATAATATGATGCTGTCTGTAGAGGAGGATCAACACAGCTTGGTAAGGCACTCATTAATATAATATGATGCTGTCTGTAGAGGAGGATCAACGCCGCTTGGTAAGACACTCATTAATATAATATGATGCTGTCTGTAGAGGAGGATCAACGCTGCTGGCAAGGCACTCATTAATATAATATGATGCTGTCTGTAGAGGAGGATCAACGCTGCTGGCAAGGCACTCATTAATATAATATGATGCTGTCTGTAGAGGAGGATCAACGCTGCTGGCAAGGCATTCATTAATATAATATGATGCTGTCTGTAGAGGAGGATCAATGCTGCTTGGTAAGGCATTCATTAATATAATATGATGCTGTCTGTAGAGGAGGATCAACGCTGCTTGGTAAGGCATTCATTAATATAATATGATGCTGTCTGTAGAGGAGGATCAACGCTGCTTGGTAAGGCATTCATTAATATAATATGATGCAGTCTGTAGAGGAGGATCAACGCTGCTTGGTAAGGCATTCATTAATATAATATGATGCTGTCTGTAGAGGAGGATCAACGCTGCTTGGTAAGGCATTCATTAATATAATATGATGCTGTCTGTAGAGGAGGATCAACGCTGCTTGGTAAGGCATTCATTAATATAAAGATTGGTTTTATATGTGTAGCTGATTTTTTTTTTTTTTTTTTTTTTTTTTTTTTTTTTTTTTTTTTTTTTTTTGATATATACAAGAGTTGTTACATTCTTGTACAGCCACTAGTACGCGTAGCGTTTCGGGCAAGTCCTTAATCCTATGGTCCCTGGAATACGATCCCCTGCCGCGAAGAATCGTTTTTTCATCCAAGTACACATTTTACTGTTGAGTTAAACAGAGGCTACAGTTAAGGATTTGCGCCCAGTAAATCCTCCCCGGCCAGGATACGAACCCATGACATAGCGCTCGCGGAACGCCAGGCGAGTGTCTTACCACTACACCACGGAGACTGCTATTGAATGAATGAGGTCTTACTTATCATTGGGATAAGCTAGTTTAGTGAGCATCTGCCTGGTGCTGTGGTGATTGTTTTTATCTATTCTGATAGATTTACTAGTATCATTAAAGTTTATCTCTGATCTAATCAGTTGATGGGCTACACTTGAACAGTTTTGACCTTCTTGTTCTTCAGGCAGTTCAGTAGAGCTGATGATGAACAAATCATGGAGTTTTTGTTGATACTGTTATCTGGAGAGCCTGAAACGCTTATAAATTCAGTACTACCTACCTAACTACACATGCTGTATTGCATATTAATGGGTTATAAGCCAGTCCAAACAGGGTATAAGTATGGAATACTATAACTCTCATACCGGGTGGGATGGATATTATGAGGGACTGGTGGCTCATAACAGTTGTCACTAACCTGTGTTGGTGAGTGTAATAATAATTATCACTTTCACACTCCGATGTCGCTTTCCAGTGACATCAGTTTTTCTCCTGGGCCGTCTCGGATGACGCGGTCTGAAATCATTCATTAAAATATTTGTTAAAAATTACAATTTTAACTAATCAGTCTGGGAGTGGTTTCAAAATGAGCACCTTTAGATTGCACACAATTTGATGCCAAAATGGAAGACGTAACACGAAAATTGATGTCAGCACACTGGAAAGATATAAATAATTTTATGGTGAGCGTTAAAAAGTGTCCAAAAGTTAAAATATTTGTTAAATTCTATTTATTGTTTTATTATGGGATTAGTTTTAAAATATGCGCCTTTAGATTTCGCACAATTTGATATCAAAATGGAAGACGTAACACGAAAATTGATGTCAGAACACTGGAAAAAATATTTAGTATTCTAGTATTTCTTTTGTTTTTGGCTATGATGAATTGTTCTAAAATTAATGGTAATTACTGTACTGTAGTGTATAGGCCGCTCCACATCCCCCTTAGCCCCCAGGTTATCCCTCCCAACGCTCCCCTCTCTCCTGACACAAAACCGCCTACACCATGTGCCTCGAGCTACAGCCATACTGGATTAATATGGTACGGCCCGCAGCCTGGCTTTCATATCCGGACAATTCACTCCTTGTCTGGCTGACTGTCTGGATATTGCAACATTGGCAGCAAGTTAACTGGCCCAGATTTCTATCCAGACAAACACCTGATATTCCGGCTCCTATGGACATTTTGACCGGATATTGAGATAACTTTATCCGGTCACGATTTTGACCGTATAAGGGTGTTTTCCGGATATTCGAATCCGGATAATCGAGTTGGCTCGATTATCTATTAATAATATCTCTATTAATAATTATCTATTAATAACTATCTATTAATAATTATCTATTAATATCTATTAATAATCTAATATCTATTAATAATATCTAATATCTATTAAATATCTAATATCTAATGTCTATTAAAAATATCTATTAATAATCTAATAATAATCTAATAATCTATTCGATTATCTATTAATAATTATCAAAATAATTAATTATTTTGTGTGACATGGCATTGGAATTGAGCTGTGTTTTTATCATCCCGTAAATTTTGTGAGTGTAGATTGTTTGTTTTTTTTGTTTTTTTATTTTTTTTAACTGTTTTTCTTATATTTCAGTGATGGGAACATCAGATCATTTGATGTTCCCAATTTTCTAATGGGAACATCAGATCATTTGATGTTCCCAATTTTCTAATGGAACATCAGATCATTTGGAAATGCATCGGACGAGGGAGTGGAGAATGGTGGGGCGGACGAGGGGACGGGAGTGGGGGGGGGGATGGTGAGGGGGGACAGGAGAGGGGGTAATGATGGGAAAGATGAGGGGATGGCGGGAGTTGGGGATGGTAACGAGGGGACCGGGGAATGGAGAATGGTGGGGAGGACAAGGGGACAGGGGAAGTGGGTGATGGTGAAGAGAATGAGGGGACGGGGGAATTGTCGGGCTGATGAGTTGATAGGGTAATGAGAGATAATTAGGAGGACGAGGGGACGGGGGAGTGAGGAATGGTTGGGAGGATGAGGGGACTGGGGAATGGTGGGGAGGGCTGGGAGACAGGGAAAGGTTGCTGTGGCTCAACAACGCACATGCGTTGCTGAGCCAAAACAATGCGTGGCCAAGTACAGCTAGTAAGGAATAATGTATATTGGATTAATCAGTTCCAAACCACAAAAATAAATGATGTATAGTTATACAATAATTAAATGGAATAAATGCTAACACACTACACTTTACCTGTACTTCGGAGAGTTGATGGCATATGTGGAAACTAGTGAGGCAGAGGAAGAGAGATGTTCTTTGGCAGGGGAGTTCCCTAACATTAAAACTTCTGGAAGTTGTGCTTCTGATGTTCTTTCTCTTTTCTGTCTTTTTCTGTTTCCCTCATTACACTCACTGAATGCTTTCATTACAAGTAACTTGTCCAAGGATGATTGTTTTTGCCTGTGCATTAAAATGTTTTTAAAGTGAGACATAGCATTGTCATTCAACAGATTTGTAACACATTTTGTCAAGGTGATAATTTCAAGAAAAGGTTTGCACTTTCCCTCATTTTGCACACATTTCTTTTAATAGAGAACTAGAGTTAGGCATACCAAACACTGTAACAAGAGCTGACACTCAGGTACCACTCTCATATTTAGCTGTGAGTTCTTTCTTCATCTGTATCGTGATTCTAATCATTTTTCTTTTTGCTAGGCTCATACAAACTTTCATAGATGACATGGTGACTTATTTACAATAAGAATATAAAAAATATCCAAGAGAAAAGTGTAGTAGGTTGTGCAGTGACCAACAGCTATGGTGAAACTGATGCATCAGGGCGCGTGTTTACATTTGAATGCCGAGCAAACAGACGAATACCGAACATGAACACAGCGCCTGAATACCGAAAAGTGCAAATTATTAGCAGTGCAAACACCGAGGCTCCTCTGTACAAAGAAATTATGTAAATATTATGTAATTTGTATCGGTAAATTCAGTACAATACTGTAATATTACTTTTTGTTGTAAATTCTTCTAGCTTAACCAAATATTTTTTCCACAGGATAACAACCCAGAGGAATGTTCAGTGTGTTTTAACAATTATGATGACAATCAGCTACGGCCTCGCACACTGCCGTGCGGACACACATTCTGCTCCCAGTGTATTAACAATGCTATCAAGAATGGGCAGCTGACCTGCCCCAGCTGCCGTGCCCAGCATGCTGCCACAGCTGCTACTCAGTTCTCAATTAATTATGGTATGGAGGCCCTTATCAGAAAACTAAAATTTATCGAGGTTGTACCAGAGAAAACGTTACCAGCAAAACCCATTAAAGCTCCTGCAAGAGGCATCAGTAAGACGTTACGTTCCCTGGTGCAGGAGCAGAAGAGCATCATCAGCAGCCTCATTACTAGCTGTGAAGAGGTACTGTCCCAGCTGGGGGAGTACCGGGGGCAGATGGGGGACTGGAAGACTCATCACCTCCAGCTCCAGGACAGACTCTATGCTCTGGTAGAGCAGAACAAGTCAGCAATGAAGCTCTTGGAACTGGAGGATACCAGTGTAATGGATATGACAACACAAGGAGAGGAAGGGAAGACTCAGCTGCAGGTCATGGTGGGGAACCTCGACACAGTCAACACAGCACAGGAGGTTGACACAACCATAGACACAGCTGATGGGTGCAAGATGAAGGTAGAAAATTGGCTCTGGAAGTGCCAGGAACTCTTCCCAGATGCCAAGACTGTCCACACCTCAGTGAAGGTACGCTGCTGAAGGTCACATTGTTCTCACCCAACTGAGTGTAGTATTGCCTCTATATAAACACTTTTGACATGGACACACATCATGATGAGAGTTGACTTCATGTATAGGAAACTTTTTGCTCTAACACCTGAAACATTTTTATTAATAAAGTCAACTGTCATCTTGGTGTTTCTCTACACTGTGGTCAGCACTCAGTGTTCACTACACTGTGGTCAGTGTAGAGAAACATTACTTATATTGTCAAATTACTTTACTCAGTCTGATGCTTCATTATTGTCCAGTTACATTACTCAGAGCCTGATGTTTCATTATAGTCCAGTTACTTTACTCAGAGCCTGATGCTTCATTATAGTCCAGTTACTTTACTCAGAGCCTGATGCTTCATTATAGTCCAGGTTCCACATTAATGTTTGTGTTGGTAATGACAGGTGCAGGAGACCATCAGGGAGGCCCTGGAGATGATGACCACAGAGACAGGTGCCACAGCTGACCCCATACACCTGGGAGACTCAGCCTCCACCATTAATGTTTGTGTTGGTAATGACAGGTGCAGGAGACTATCAGGGAGGCCCTGGAGATGATGACCACAGAGACAGGTGCCACAGCTGACCCCGTACACCTGGGAGACTCAGCCTCCACCATTAATGTTTGTGTTGGTAATGACAGGTGCAGGAGACCATCAGGGAGGCCCTGGAGATGACGACCCCAGAGACTGGTGCCACAGCTGACCCCGTACACCTGGGAGACTCAGCCTCCAGCATCATGAATAAAGTTCAGGAAATCACTGGAGAGATCCCCCAGAAGCAATTAACAGTAAGTGTGTTGTTTTCTCTCATGGTTCATATCACAAGATATTGAGTTGTGTCTTGAGGAGAGGAAGCCTGTTCTTAGGTTTATGGAGGTTCCCCAAGGTCAACTACTGACTTTCTTTAACATATAATACACAATAGTAGCCTAACTCCTGGTAAACATTTACTGGTAGGTGAACAACAGAAACAGGTGAAAAGAAACATGTGAATCATTTCCGTCCTGCATAAAGATTGAACCTGTGATCCTCTATTGAACCCGGGATCCTGGCCCACTCACAGAGGCGCAGAGAGCGGGTGACACTCCACCAACCTACCGGGAAAGCATCCAGGAAGACAGTGAACCAAAACAGACCTCTGCTGGGTTCGAAGAGACTGAAGCCTTGAAACTGCTAATAAACTCCCGAACAATGCCAGCACCAACCCCCTGTCAGTAGAGGGGGCCTGGAGCTACAGGTCCAGCACCATCCCCCTACCAGTAGAGGGGGCTGGAGCTACAGGTCCAGCACCAACCCCCTGCCAGAAGAAGGGGCTGGAGCTACAGGTCCAGCACCAACCCCCCTGACAGTAAAGGGGGTCTGGAGCTACAGGTCCAACACCAACCCCCACTGCCAGTAGAGGGGGGGGGGGGTCTGGAGCTACAGGTCCAGCACCAACTCCCTGCCAGTAGAAGGGGGCTGGAAGTCCAGCATCAACACACTGCCTGTAGAGGGGGGGTTGGAGCTACAGGTCCAGCACCAACCCCTCGCCAGTTGAGGGGGGCTGGAGGTCCAGCACCAACCCCCTGCCAGTTGAGGGGACTGGAGCTACAGGTCCAGCACCAACCCTCTGCCAGTAGAGGGGGGGCTGGAGCTACAGGTATAGCACCAACCCCCTGCCAGTATATAGAGGCTGGAGCTACAGGTTGTCACGCGCCGCTCACCTTGGCCTTGTGTTACATGAGGTTACAGTTAAACAGCGGGGGGATCGTGCTACTGATCCTATAACCTCACGCCGTGGGACTTCACTCCCTCCACAAGGGTATCACATTTCACCCCAGGGAGCTCTCCTAGTTGTGCCTCAAGACCGGTCATCACTTGACCTTGGACCCAAGGAGGAGAGGAGAAGGCCCAGCCCACACTACTAAACTCAATCCTGCAGTGTGTGACTCCCCCACCGGGCCTGCCCACCTGTGTGTGCAGAGAATTTGCCGGACTTCCGGCCGTAGCCTCACTTCCACCTCTTCCTTCCTGGTCGCCAGCTGGGTAATTCTCTGTGTCCCAGCAACGCCGTTAGTTCAAATATAATATATTTACAGCAGCCTAGGACCTTACTGTGTGCTGCCAATACTAGAATTCAAATGTACAGTCATGTTGCCATCTCAGGGTCACTCATTAGGGAATGCCAGTACCAGTGTTCAAATCTCATGTCTTGTTGCCAACACAGGGTCTCTCTCTGTCATTCCAGTAACAGTACAGTATAATCATGTTATTAACCACAAAGCTCAATGAGATGGAGGTTATACCAAAAGCAGTGATAAAATAGTAAAGGTTTACTCAAAGTATACTACAACACACAAGATACATGTATGAATTATGGAAATAATAATGATGACAGCAGGGCTCCTCTGGTGGCCGCCAGCAGCTCGCATCAGCTGATGAATTAAAGGGATCACTGGCCCCTCCTCACTGGGGTGGCTCCGTCAGCGTCGCTCCTCACTCCTTCACGGGCCGGCCACACGCTGTCTTCACCACTCAGTAGAGTAATATAGATACGTTCTGTCCCACAGCCTAATCTACTCCTGTGACTTATATGCACTCTAATAAATGCCTACGCATAATAATAGGACTATCTTGCCTAACAATCAAGGGAATTATGGGAGGGAAATATGCTCTACCTTAACATATCCCGTCCTCAGACGCCTAGGCTCCAGTCGCCCACTGGGTACTCCGTTCCTCGCGTTGTTCCCAGTGTTCCAGAAGCATCACCAGTCCATAGGTGTGAAGATCCTCGGCATCTCCGTGCTCATTCCCTGAGTGATGTTCCTGGGCGTTGGCTCATCCATTTGTCACTGCATGCGTCGTTCCCTCAAGCATTCCTTCGCCGAGACCACACTCAAGGATCAGGATGCACTTTCTTCCTTCCGAGTTCCTAGTAGGCGTGATCTAATCACAACAGCTCTGAATGCTTTGGAGTTCCACCGACAGCGAGTGTTCCAGGTCCACTTCAGCTCACTCCTCCAGCTGTCGTAACTCTCTCAACTTCTCCAAAACTATTAGCACACGGTCCTCGGTGCCCTTTCACCGCTGGATTAGGCTTCCTCGCACTTTCCTGAAGTACTGCAGTCCTTGTTAGTCACTATATACTTGTCAGGCTGTGTATATCCACTTACAGAGGCTCCTAGACCTCAAAACTCAAGAGCTCAATCGGCGCACGTCCGCTCTCAACGAAGCGCCGAGTATCTCTGAGCACCTGGTGCTCTGCAGGCGGGCCAGGTCTCTCGGTGACGTCACAGACCCAGGGGCGGGCTCTGATTGGTCAATGAAGTTATGTGACCTCAGCCAGCTAATCACCGACCAGAGGGCATCGTACACAAAATGGTGTATTTGCTGGCCAGGCGGCGCCATTTTGTTGTACCCAGGGCGCGACTTTTCCACTTCCCTGCAAATTTACAAATGCAAATTTCTTACCAAATAAGCAACCATTTTGGAAGCCTCATACCTCAAAAGATTCCCTGCGCCTCAGAAAACCTGCAGGTAAGCTGATATGACTCTTAAAGCTGTCATATGGGAGAAACTGTAGGGGACACCATCACATACCCCCCCTTAACATAGATAATATCGGTTAGTAAATCCGGGAGAGGGCATCCGCTACCACATTCTCCCTTCCTTTGATATGCCGGATTTCCAACCAGTACTCTTGTATTAGTAGGGCCCATCTTGTCAGCCTTTGATTCAAGTTCTACATCCTGTGCACGAACGTCAAGGGGGTTATGATCGGTAAACACTCGCACCGGTCTAGTACCTCCACCCACGTAAACGTCAAAGTGCTTCAGTGCCAGAATCAGGGCTAAAGCTTCCTTCTCCACTGTACTATAAGCCCTCTGATACTTCTCGAATTTCTTTGAGTAGAATGCTACGGACGGTGAACTCCGTCCTTTTCTTGAGCTAACATGGCTCCAATTCCTACACTGCTCGCGTCGACGTACAGGATAAAGTCGAAGTCAGGTGAAATCAGCACTGGTGCTTCGGTTAACAAATTTGTCTTCTCGAAGGCTTCCTGATAGGCTTCACCCCACTTCCATCTAACGTTCTTAGACAGCAAGTCCGTCAAAGGGTGCGCCACTGTCGAGAAGTTCTTGCATAATCCTCTATAATATCCAACCATCCCCAGATATCGTAACAACTCCTTCCTTGTCCTGGGAATTGAATATTCTTCGATGGCTATCACTTTGTGTTCCACTGGAGTCACTTCTTGACCCACGACGAAACCTAAATATTCTAGTCGGGCCTTCCCGAACTCGCTCTTGGCCAGATTAACTGTCAGATTAGTTTCTTCTAACCGCCGGAATAACTCCCTCAAACGATACATGTGTTGTCTCCAGTTATCCGCGTACACCACTATATCATCGATGTATACGGCACAGCCTTCCATTTCTCTCAGTACCTCATTCATTATCCGCTGGAAACAGCTTCCGCTGGAAACAGCTTCCGCTGGAAACAGCTTCCGCTGTTTTTCATGCCGAACGGAAGTACTTTGTACTGGTATAATCCATCTGGAGTAGCAAACGCCGAGATCCTTCTTGCCCTCGGAGACAAAGGTATCTGATAATATCCTTTTAGCAGGTCGACCTTGGTGACAAACCTTGCGTTACCCACTTGGTCAACGCAGTCACTTATCCGGGGTATAGGGTGTGAATCCGACACTGTTATGGAGTTCACTTTGTGGTAGTCGGTGCAAAAGCAATACGAGCCATCATCCTTCTTAACTAGCACACAGGGTGAGCTCCACTCACTGTTGCTGGGCTCCGCGAGGTCATTCGCTAGCAGATACTCCACCTCCTGTCACATGATCTTCCTCTTCTCAGGACTCACCCGATAAGCGTTCTGCTTGATTGGCTTGCCTCCGCCCACATCTACCTCGTGCACCACACTCTTGTGCCGTCGGTGCACATCCGTGAAGAGTGACTGGTTCTTCCTTACTAGGGTCACTAGTTCTCTTCTCTTTCCTTTATCCAGATGACGCAGCTTCTCTTCTAGGTGTGTAAAACTCTCAGTATTTGACAGGCGTGTATCATCGGCCCGGGCCCACTTCTCTTCCTCTGCTGGCAACACTTGGCTCATCTCCATACACAGGACCAATTTCTCCTCTTGAGACTGGGCTGTTCCACTTATTTTCGCACTCTCCTGCTCTTCTGGGAAGTATGGCTTCAAACAGTTGACATGGCATACTTGAGTCTTGCGGGGGCGATTCGGCTTGCTGATCTCATAATTCACAGGACCCACTTGCCTAACAACCGAGTATGAACCACCAAAGCGTGATTCCGTCACTCTACCTCACCCAGGTAGCAACATCATCACTCTGGCTCCCGTCTCGAATTTTCTTGGGACAGCCTTCTTGTCGTACCGGATAGACATATTTTCTTGAGCTGTCTTTAGGTGCTCAGCAGCCAGCTCCTTCGCCATCTTCAATCATTCGCGGAATTTCTGCACATACTCCTCCACCGGCGCTGACGTCTTATTCACAGTTAACTGCTCCTTCAGCATCAATAATGGGTTCCTCACTTCGTGCCCAAACACTAGTTGGAATGGAGAGAATCCCAGAGACTCAACTATAGCATCTCTGATTGCAAACAGGGCTGGATAGACAGCCTCATCCCATTCCGCCCCCTGTTCCGCACAATACACTCTCAAGACGGTTTTCAGGGTGGAGTGGAACCGCTCGATCGCTCCCTGCAACTGAGGCCTATAAAGTGGTGACCGTAGTTGGGCTATTCCCCAGCTTGAAACAGCCTGCCTAAACCATTTCGACTGGAAAATACTTCCGCAGTCGGACTGGATTTCCTTGGGCACGCCTACCTAGGCAAAGAACCGCTGAAGGTGTCCCATGACGCATCTTGATGTCACCTTCCGCTCTGGGATTGCCTCCGGAAATCTAGTCGAAACACGCATGATGGTCAATAAGTAATTATTTCCCCTTTTCGTCCTAGGTGGTCTTCTGGTGGTAGATGGTTGATATTTCACCGAATCACAAGGTCTTTGTTCCTCTGTTCGATTCCAGAAGGATTTCCTTGTGATATCATGTACCCGATATCCTTATTCTATTCCCACCTGCATTACTTTCCACTTGCTTGAGCTGAACTCCAGTACGCACTTGAAGAACCATTCTCTCATTTTGGAGCCGAGCGGACAGCACGCGGGACTTGTGATCCTGTGGTCCTAGGTTCGATTCCAGGCGCTGGCCAGAAACAATGGGCAGAGTTTTTCACCCTATGCTCCTGTTACCTAGTTGTAAAATAGGTACCTGGGTGTTAGTCAGCTGTCATGGGCAGCTTCCTGGGGTGGAGGCCTGGTCAAGGACCGGGCCGCGGGGACACTAAAGCCCCGAAATCATCTCAAGATAACCTCAAGATAGGTAATGATCCCCCGACGTCAATTATTAGGCATTCAAACGCTGGGCCAAACGCAGGAACTGGAACCAAAAGGGCTTTCGGGATGGCAGGGGCATTTTTCCCTGCCCTTTGGTATGGGAAATATGTCTTGCAGACTCTCCTTACATCAGCGTCCATTCCCGGCCAATAAAAATGATCCCGAAGCCGATTTAAGGTCTTGGTCACTCCCAAGTGTCCCACGGGATCAACTGAGTGAGCAAGCTTTAGCACCGCGCCTCTGTACTGCTCTGGCACCACCACCTGACGCCTCACTCTCAGCATATCACCACCCGCTTCTTCTCTCACTGGTCTCCACTGCCTCATTAGCACCCCCTTCTCCATGAAAAAGTGAGTCGGCGACTAGGGTCCGGCGAGACCTCATTCCGCCTCCCGTACCAACTCCGGAAACTCCGCCTTTTGCAGCTCACCAAGACGGGTGCTGTCAATACCAAGTGGACTGGTGAGAGTAACTTGGATACTCCTATCCGACTCTTCCTCACCTAGTACTTGTCCTCTGGCCTCCTCTCGGAACAAATGATCGAGCCCCAGGTCACCCAGTATGTTCTCCTCGGCGTGACTGGATCTGCTCACATCATCTTCCCTGACGTCCTGTCTCGATGACACAGCGCATACTGGAAATGCCACTCTCGCAATTTCCGTCGTGTCGCCGCTGGCGTCCATCATGCTGCTATGTCGATAGGGCTCTATACACTCTGTGTCCTTAATCAATTTCGGGAGAACACATCCTCCACAGGAGTCGTTCCCTAGGATCACCTGAGCTTCCATCCTGGGCAGTGAAGCACAGACTCCTACCACCAGAGTCTGACAGCCGTAGTCAGAATTAAGAGTTACTTTATGAAGGGCCATCCTCACCTGTCCCCCTAACGTTTTTATCAGGGCTACCCCTGTATTGGAACTCTTGTAGTCCTCGGGGAAGAGGGATTCACTAACAAGGATGAAGTTCGATCCCGTGTCCCTCGGCATCCTCGCTGACACAGGATCAGCCCCTCACACACAAAGGGGTGAATCCTCTTCTCCCTCATCACCGGCATATCACCTGAGTTATGGTTGGCTTCTTCGCTTCCCATTCTTGTGAAAGCCACATTCCCGCCGTGCCTGGAGCGACCGCACTCCCTTGCAAAGTGTCCTCGTCCCCCACAGTTGAAACACCGACTGTCTCTCCCAGGTGATCCTCTACCAGTCACCCTGGTAGCACCAACAGTAGACATTCCCTGGGTCCTCCTTGGACTTCACGTCGTCGGTTCCCGGGCAGCAGCACTTGCTCCCGAGCTAGGTCCACCGCTCACAACTTGGGGCGTCCTCCCCACGTCCCTTGAACTCTTAAACCGGGTCCCTTCACTGGGTAAACTACTCTTGTAAGTGTCCCTGCCCGTCCTCGCTCCTCCTGAACTCCTAAAGTTCCCTCCCGACCTGGGGTAAGGCAAGTGTCTGGGCGGCTCCTCTCTCCTGAGATGTGGTGCCTCCTCCAACATGTCGGCTCTGTCTTCAGCAGCCTTAATGTCCTTAATACCTGCTTCTCTCACCCTTACTCGCAGCTCGGGATGGAGCACTGACATAAACTTCTCCATCACTATCAGTCGTTTGATCTCATCCACTGACTCTGCTTCCTCTTCCTTCAACCATCGTAGGAATTTCCGTTCCATATCCCTGGCGGTCTCGGCGTAAGACTTTCCTGACGCTCTCGTACACTGAACCGCTTCCGGTACATCTCCGGAGTCAGCCGGAACGAGTGGAGCACCGCACTCTTAATCGCGTCATAACTAGCACACTCCTCTAGGTCCAGCATGTTGTAGGCTTCCCGGGCCTCACCAGTCAACCTGCCCTGGACCAGAGCAGCCCAATCATCTTCCGGCCACTCCCTCGGAGTCGCTATCCGTTCGAAGTGTTCAAAAAATGCCTCAGCTTCTTGTGATTCGAACGTAGGCAAGTCAAGTTCCCTTACCTTGAGGTCATCCCGCCGTGCAGGTAGTGAGGGCAGCCCATGCTCAACGCGACACAATTCAACTTCTTTCTTTGCTTTTATTTCCTCCAGTCGCAGTTGTCTCTCTCCTTCTTCTCGCCACAGCAGCCAAGCTTCACGCTCTTCTCGCTTCAGCCGTGCTTCACGCTCCTCTCGCTGTAGCCGAGCTGCACGCTCCTCTCGCTGTAGCCGAGCTGCACGCTCCTCTCGCTGTAGCCGAGCTGCACGCTCCTCTCGCTGTAGCTGAGCTGCACGCTCCTCTCGCTGTAGCTGAGCTGCACGCTCCTCTCGCTGTAGCTGAGCTGCACGCTCCTCTCGCTGTAGCTGAGCTGCACGCTCCTCTCGCTGTAGCTGAGCTGCACGCTCCTCTCGCTGTAGCTGAGCTGCACGCTCCTCTCGCTGTAGCTGAGCTGCACGCTCCTCTCGCTGTAGCTGAGCTGCACGCTCCTCTCGCTGTAGCTGAGCTGCACGCTCCTCTCGCTGTAGCTGAGCTGCACGCTCCTCTCGCTGTAGCTGAGCTGCACGCTCCTCTCGCTGTAGCTGAGCTGCACGCTCCTCTCGCTGTAGCTGAGCTGCACGCTCCTCTCGCTGTAGCTGAGCTGCACGCTCCTCTCGCTGTAGCTGAGCTGCACGCTCACGTTCCTCTCGCTGCAGCCGTGCTGCACGCTCCTCTCGCTGTAGCTGAGCTGCACGCTTCTCTCGCTGTAGCTGAGCTGCACGCTCCTCTCGCTGTAGCTGAGCTGCATGCTCCTCTCGCTGTAGCTGAGCTGCACCCTTCTCTCGCTGTAGCTGAGCTGCATGCTCCTCTCGCTGTAGCTGAGCTGCACGCTCACGCTCCTCTCACTGTAGCTGAGCTGCACGCTCACGCTCCTCTCGCTGTAGCTGAGCTGCACGCTCCTCTCACTGTAGCTGAGCTGCACGCTCCTCTCGCTGTAGTTGAACTTCTCTCTCCTCTCGTCGCAGTTGGGCTTCCAGTTGCATCTTCATTACTTCCAGTTGCAGGCTCCTCTTACTACAGCTGGATCCTCCATTGCTCCTATGTTCACTGTGAGTTCTTCCCACACTGGTAGGCGCATGGGATGGCTCTAGTTGGGACGGTTCACCTTGGGACGGCCCTTCTCGGGACGGCTCTTCCCCTGTCGTCTCTTCTCGAGCTGTGAGTTGTGCCATTATTTCTAGCCTACTCTCCGCTACCTTGGTCGTCCTCAATCGGATCCCCAAGTGGCCTGCCACTTGTTGGAGCTGGGTCTTGGTACACTCTTCCAAAATTCTCTCATCCCTCGTCGCAATAAATCTATCCACTCTATCCTCCTCCATCTCAATAATTGAGCTATAGCACTGCTGTCTCACTGGTTTCACTATTCCAGTCTCTGCACTACTGGGCAACACTGGCACTGTTCACTGAGTTCACTGTCAATCCTGGTCACGACACTGGTAACACTGTATTTGTACTCTGGCAACACTGTCTTGAAATCTGGGCAACACTGTAGCTTGATTAACGTATCCTGGCAACACTGCAGCCTGATCAGCGCATCCTGGCAACACTGCAGCCTGATCAATGTCTATATTATAGTCTGTGGGTTGGTTGGTGGTGTCGTGTTGTTCCTCCTTTGCAGACAACCCAACCCACAACTCGGTAGAGTGCTTATACTAGAAGATCACCCTTGGCACTTCTGGCTCTTGGAGAGGGGCTCAACGTCACACGTTTAGGGGGATACGGCTCCAACGCTTAGCCTCGTTGTCACGTGCACACACCCACTCGAGCCGCTGTGACTCCCCACTCTCTCCTTATCAGATGTGATCTCCTCAATCCCCTATGACTTACTAGTATTACCTTCTACCCTGTCCACAGCAGTGGTTCTTGGTTCTTTCTCTCTCTCTTTCTTTACTACCTCCTGGGAAGCCTCACTAGGACAAGGGCAAACACCAGCAAATTGGGATACATTTACTGGACAAAGCACATACACGATACATACGCACATATAATAATAATGAATCCTATACTCTATAATATTACAATCAGGTTGCACTCCAACATCATCAGAACTCTATCATCAGCTTATCAAGTGGTATCCTATCTCCTGGTTCACCACCTGATACTATCAATCTCCTCAAGTAGATCAAGTCTACATACACCGTTGCACCATCAGCAAGAGAATATATATATATATATATATATATATATATATATATATATATATATATATATATATATATATATATATATATATATATGCGAACAAGCCTGAATGGTCCCCAGGACAATATGCAACTGAAAACTCACACCCCAGAAGTGACTCGAACCCATACTCCCAGGAGCCACGCAACTGGTATGTACAAGACGCCTTAATCCACTTGACCATCACGACCGGACATAATGAGGTGATAGCCGAGGCTATTTGAACCACCCCACCGCCGGCACTCGGATAGTAATCTTGGGCATAGCATTTTACCAAATCACCTCATTCTTTGGGGCACACGTGAGGAACACAAATGCGAACAAGCCTGAATGGTCCCCAGGACAATATGCAACTGAAAACTCACACCCCAGAAGTGACTCGAACCCATACTCCCAGGAGCCACGCAACTGGTATGTACAAGACGCCTTAATCCACTTGACCATCACGACCGGACATAATGAGGTGATAGCCGAGGCTATTTGAACCACCCCACCGCCGGCACTCGGATAGTAATCTTGGGCATAGCATTTTACCAAATCACCTCATTCTTTGGGGCACACGTGAGGAACACAAATGCGAACAAGCCTGAATGGTCCCCAGGACAATATGCAACTGAAAACTCACACCCCAGAAGTGACTCGAACCCATACTCCCAGGAGCCACGCAACTGGTATGTACAAGACGCCTTAATCCACTTGACCATCACGACCGGACATAATGAGGTGATAGCCGAGGCTATTTGAACCACCCCACCGCCGGCACTCGGATAGTAATCTTGGGCATAGCATTTTACCAAATCACCTCATTCTTTGGGGCACACGTGAGGAACACAAATGCGAACAAGCCTGAATGGTCCCCAGGACAATATGCAACTGAAAACTCACACCCCAGAAGTGACTCGAACCCATACTCCCAGGAGCCACGCAACTGGTATGTACAAGACGCCTTAATCCACTTGACCATCACGACCGGACATAATGAGGTGATAGCCGAGGCTATTTGAACCACCCCACCGCCGGCACTCGGATAGTAATCTTGGGCATAGCATTTTACCAAATCACCTCATTCTTTGGGGCACACGTGAGGAACACAAATGCGAACAAGCCTGAATGGTCCCCAGGACAATATGCAACTGAAAACTCACACCCCAGAAGTGACTCGAACCCATACTCCCAGGAGCCACGCAACTGGTATGTACAAGACGCCTTAATCCACTTGACCATCACGACCGGACATAATGAGGTGATAGCCGAGGCTATTTGAACCACCCCACCGCCGGCACTCGGATAGTAATCTTGGGCATAGCATTTTACCAAATCACCTCATTCTTTGGGGCACACGTGAGGAACACAAATTATGTCCGGTCGTGATGGTCAAGTGGATTAAGGCGTCTTGTACATACCAGTTGCGTGGCTCCTGGGAGTATGGGTTCGAGTCACTTCTGGGGTGTGAGTTTTCAGTTGCATATTGTCCTGGGGACCATTCAGGCTTGTTCGCATTTGTGTTCCTCACGTGTGCCCCAAAGAATGAGGTGATTTGGTAAAATGCTATGCCCAAGATTACTATCCGAGTGCCGGCGGTGGGGTGGTTCAAATAGCCTCGGCTATCACCTCATTATGTCCGGTCGTGATGGTCAAGTGGATTAAGGCGTCTTGTACATACCAGTTGCGTGGCTCCTGGGAGTATGGGTTCGAGTCACTTCTGGGGTGTGAGTTTTCAGTTGCATATTGTCCTGGGGACCATTCAGGCTTGTTCACATTTGTGTTCCTCACGTGTGCCCCAAAGAATGAGGTGATTTGGTAAAATGCTATGCCCAAGATTACTATCCGAGTGCCGGCGGTGGGGTGGTTCAAATAGCCTCGGCTATCACCTCATTATGTCCGGTCGTGATGGTCAAGTGGATTAAGGCGTCTTGTACATACCAGTTGCGTGGCTCCTGGGAGTATGGGTTCGAGTCACTTCTGGGGTGTGAGTTTTCAGTTGCATATTGTCCTGGGGACCATTCAGGCTTGTTCGCATTTGTGTTCCTCACGTGTGCCCCAAAGAATGAGGTGATTTGGTAAAATGCTATGCCCAAGATTACTATCCGTGTGCCGGCGGTGGGGTGGTTCAAATAGCCTCGGCTATCACCTCATTATGTCCGGTCGTGATGGTCAAGTGGATTAAGGCGTCTTGTACATACCAGTTGCGTGGCTCCTGGGAGTATGGGTTCGAGTCACTTCTGGGGTGTGAGTTTTCAGTTGCATATTGTCCTGGGGACCATTCAGGCTTGTTCGCATTTGTGTTCCTCACGTGTGCCCCAAAGAATGAGGTGATTTGGTAAAATGCTATGCCCAAGATTACTATCCGAGTGCCGGCGGTGGGGTGGTTCAAATAGCCTCGGCTATCACCTCATTATGTCCGGTCGTGATGGTCAAGTGGATTAAGGCGTCTTGTACATACCAGTTGCGTGGCTCCTGGGAGTATGGGTTCGAGTCACATCTGGGGTGTGAGTTTTCAGTTATATATATATATATATATATATATATATATATATATATATATATATATATATATATATATATATATATATATATATATATATATATATATATATATATATATATATATATATATATATATATATATATATATATATATAAATGTGTACAAAGAAAATCAGCATTTGAATGCAATAACATATATCAGCATAAATGTTCCTTGCTACACTGCAATGATCAATCGATCACCCTATCAGTCCTAGAACGCATACAACCGCAGGTAATCCAGCCTACGTCTGTAACTCTAAACTTCAGTATAAAACACTCCTTGACATAAGAATGCCAACAATCACTCACCTCTCACTGCGTCATGCACGCTAATGACAACCAAACACTATCAACTCCCTACAAGTAATCCACCAGAACTTCCCTTCCACCTCTGGAAGTTCACTACCCTAATATCTTTAGGTTCTTCCGGGCTTCACTACCAGGATCCTCTGCAGCTTCTCCAGGCTGCTATCATGAAGTTTCCTTGAGTAACTACGGTACTTCACCCTTCTGCTAGGTTCCTCCACAGCTCTCTTGGCTGCTACACCATGAAGTTTCCTCGAGCAACTATGGTGCTTCACCACCTCTACAGAAGCATGTGACACTCCTCTTCACTGCTTCTCCTCCCAGCTCGAGGTCCTCTGCTTCACTACCTTGGAGTCTCATCAATTACCTCATCTAGGCTGGCTTCGAAGTTCTCGGCAACTTCTTCCCCAAAGACAAACCTGCAACCCATCGACACTCCAATAAAATGTTCCCCTTTAACACATAAACAAAAATAACCACACGTTATGCTTGCCTCAAACCTCTATCTGTTCTCTACATACAGTGAGAGTGGACTCCCCCGTTTTAGGCGGGTCCATACTCCACCTCGCCCGGCGGCGGTCCTCACTCGCTGGGAGGGTCTTCCTCCGTCAGGAGCCGGGCTCCCTCAGTCGTCTGTCAGAGCTCAGAGGGGACGGACGTCGCTCCGTGTTCCTCCCTCTTCATTCTCCTATTTCAGGCTTTCTGCCTTATTAAAACATGTCTAACTTATAAATAAACATCGCTACTGTCGCTGGGCACACGACCAACTACAAGCAATCACTATGAACTGGCGTATATCGTGCTTACCACAGATTATCTGGTCGAGGGCGCTTTCCCTCTGACGGCGTCTGGTCAGGGCGCTCCACACAGCCCACGAAAATGCCTCTGAGCAGCTTATTGAACTCTGCTCGTCGACCAAGACTTGAGACCACAACGTTCCCAGCTCGGTTCCACAGCTGGCACGTCTACACACTTCTCTTCTCTTCGAGATATATCACTAGGGGTTCCCTTCTGGCGGGAGCTCAAACGGAGCGCGGCTTTCCCCTGCGATGTCTGGCACTCAAGTGAGGTCAAGGTCCTCCAGAAGCGAGCCTCACGCCTCCAGCAAAATGTCCACATCTCCTAGCCAGTCATTTATCTGTTTTCTCCTTCATTGCCCATAATCTCAAACTGTTATACATATCCAAGCAACTATTTTACATATGCATTATCACCTCAATATTTGCTAGACCTTCTAATCAGGTCAGGCTTGATGAATAACTCTCAAGGAGGGAGACTCGTTTCTCCTGCAGGCTTAGATCATAACACCTACACTCCGCTACCTTGGTCGTCCTCAATCGGATCCCCAAGTGGCCTGCCACTTGTTGGAGCTGGGCCTTGGTACACTCTTCCAAAATTCTCTCATCCCTCGTCGCAATAAATCTATCCACTCTATCCTCCTCCATCTCAATAATTGAGCTATAGCACTGCTGTCTCACTGGTTTCACTATTCCAGTCTCGGCACTACTGGGCAACACTGGCACTGTTCACTGAGTTCACTGTCAATCCTGGTCACGACACTGGTAACACTGTATTTGTACTCTGGCAACACTGTCTTGAAATCTGGGCAACACTGTAGCTTGATTAACGTATCCTGGCAACACTGCAGCCTGATCAGCGCATCCTGGCAACACTGTAGCCTGATCAATGCATCCTGGCAAGGTCGCCAATTCTGTCACGCGCCGCTCACCTCGGCCTTGTGTTACATGAGGTTACAGTTAAACAGCGGGGGATCGTGCTACTCTTCCTCTAATCTCATGCCATGGGACTTCACTCCCTCCACTAGGGTATCACATATCACCCCAGGGAGCTCTCCTAGTCATACCTCAAGACCGGTTACCACTTGACCTTGGACCCAAGGACGAGAGGAGAAGGCCCAGCCCACACTGCTAAACTCAATCCTGCAGTATGTGACTCCCCCACCGGGCCTGCCCACCTGTGTGTGCAGAGAATTTGCCGGACTTCCGGCCGTAGCCTCACTTTCACCTCTTCCTTCCTGGTCGCCAGCTGGGTAATTCCTCAGCGTCCCAGCAACGCCGTTAGTTCAAATATAATATATTTACAGCAGCCTAGGACCTTACTGTGTGCTGCCAATACTAGAATTCAAATGTACAGTCATGTTGCCATCTCTGGGTCACTCATTAGGGAATGCCAGTACCAGTGTTCAAATCTCATGTCGTGTTGCCAACACAGGGGTCTCTCTCTGTCATTCCAGTAACAGTACAGTATAATCATGTTATTAACCACAAAGCTCAATGAGATGGAGGTTATACCAAAAGCAGTGATAAAATAGTAAAGGTTTACTCAAAGTATACTACAACACACAAGATACATGTATGAATTATGGAAATAATAATAATAATGATGACAGCAGGGCTCCTCTGGTGGCCGCCAGCAGCTCGCATCAGCTGATGAATTAAAGGGATCACTGGCCCCTCCTCACTGGGGCGGCTCCGTCAGCGTCGCTCCTCACTCCTCCACGGGCCGGCCACACGCTGTTTTCACCACTCAGTAGAATAATATATACGTGCTGTCCCACAGCCTAATCTACTCCTATGACTTAAATGCACTCTAAGCACGAGTTAAGTGCATGGAGACTTAATATGCCATAACTCACAGTGAACCTCAACAGTAATCAACCAAAATTAACCAATTTTCGCCTGCCTTTCTACGACCCTTCTGCCAAGTGTTCCCTATACGCTAGGCATCCCTACTATAATTCACCAAGTATCTACCTTTAGAAACGCTACCAAGAATCTATTCGTCGAAAACATGCCCAAACATAACAACAAGCAAGGTAGGGATGCCTCTCGCTCTGGTTCCATTACTCCTAGAAATCTGAATGAAACACTGGCAACGCCGCAACCCTCGCCGATGTTGGTAAACACAGCATCCGCTCCCCCTCCTCACTCCCCCCCTTCAACTCACCTCGGATCTCTAGCTGTAGAATTCACTCAATCTATGGCTCCCTGTCTAAACTTCAAACCTCTCCGAAGTAATCCATGGCTCCAGAAACTGCAAAACCTTGTGAAAATGCAATCAGAAGCTATTTTGGCCCTCCAAGACAGTCACCCGACAACAACATACCATAGACCGCCTCCTTGAATCGTCGATGAACAACAACCAAGAAATTCTCAACATACAAACTGTTGCAAATGATGCAATGGATCAAATACGTAAGATTCAGGCCGAAGAAACCCTCCAAGCTCAAAGTGACCTCCTTCAAAAGCTGGAAAAACAGATCAATCTCCTTCAGATTCACCAGGCGGCTTCCGAAGATGACCAAGAGCAACAACAACTTCATGACTCCCTGATAATTAGCTCTACTGATCTACTAATGAACAACAAGGTGAGGATTGCTGTAACATAGCCAACACCCTAATTAATTCAAAGATCAGTGTCAATGTTCAAATCAAATCGGCTATTAGGATAGATAAAAACAATCCCCGTAACAGTAGGAGAATGCTCATCAAACTTGCAAATCCCTCTGCGAAGTTAGACCTCATACAATCAGCTGCTAAGCAAAAAACCAACCTCTATATAAATGAGTGTCTTACAAAGCAGCGGGGATCCCTCCTCTACAGGCTGCGCCAAATTCGCAAACAAAAACCTGGTCTTATCAAGCAGTGCTACACTAGGAATGGTACGATTTTTGCGAAGAAAGAAGGTACAGGAAAAAGATATGAAATAAAATGTGACCAACAACTCCTGGCCTTCTTAAGTGATTGTGGTATATCGGAAAACCTGAACCCGACCAATGCCAGTACTTAAAATAACTCTTTCAGTGCCTGAGCCTAACCTAACTTAATCTAACTTTGTCTAAGGTGCTGTCTCTGCCTTACCATTTACCTAATGTTCTCTTATTCATATAATTTCCTAAATAATCCATCAAGTCTCCATGCACTTATGCAAGCATCTACCTCAGTTTCATTGTAAAATTTTACTCTTAAATCTAATCTTACCCTATTCCATTTATATTTTAAATTTATTTGTATTGATCTATGTCATTTATTGAAATCAATTATTGATCTCATTTTTGTTCTTTTAATTAAGTTCATACTAATTATAAGTTAAAACTAAGCTTGATAAAATTTATTATCTTTAAGAATTTTTTACTTTACAATTATCATTTGTCAAATTTTTTTATATATTCATCTTGGCAGTCTCTACTGATTTTTTGATCACTCCACCAAACTTGTGTATCCTCCATGGCTATCTAGTGACCTTAATCCTACCTCTAATTGTTTCAATTCTTTTGTTTACTTGCATTTATTGTTGTGTCTTGCCATAATTATTCTCTATTTTAGCAGACTCAATACTTTGTAAGCTCTTATTGTATTGTCATATTATTATATTGTTGTGTTTTGCAATAATTACTTTCTATTTTACAGCAGATTTGTTTTTCATCTGTTCCTGTAATTGCTTATCTTATTGTATCGTGACATTCTTATCTATATTGATATATATTATCTGTCTATTGTTACTTACAGTGTACCTGAGAGTACCTGTAAGCAATCTACCTCATTTTTCATTTTTGCTCAATTTGTTTTTGTATTGCTTAGTCTTGTTTAAATTTTTGCTTTGTATATCTATATCTTGTGTTTTGTATAGTCCATGTTTATATATTTTTTCTTAATCTCATTTATTACCTAGGTTTCCTAGCCTAGCCATACTCCCTTACTCCATTGTACCCCTGTAAGCTCCTTTTGTATTTGTTTTGTACAGTATTGTGTACATTTTTTTTTCTTGTTTTTCCTGCAATCAGCTTTTTTTATGCAGTCAAGTATAGACCCAGAACTTAACCTCTTATCCACTATCTATGACAATAATCACTTTAATGATCTAAATTGCAGATATTTTGCAGCACATGATGTAAACAATGTATTAACTCATAATCACAATATCTCTGTAATCAATTTGAACGTTAGATCCCTAGGTAAACACTTCGATGATGTTAGTGCTTTGATTGAAGCTATTGACAACAAATTCTCTTTTATTATACTTACTGAAACATGGTTGAAAGAGGATACTACTCAACTCTTTAACATGCCTAACTACTCGGCAATTCACAACTGTCTTCAACTTCAGAGAGGTGGTGGCACTGCTCTTTACTACCACCAAGAACTAACATGCTTAAAAGAAATTAGAACTAGAGACTGCTATGGGGAGTATATCTTCGCCAGCTTCAGAGTCAAGGGTGCCGAGTCTATCCTGTCTGTGGGTGCAGTTTATAGAATTCCTAACACTGATGTGTCCGAATTCAACTCAAACCTTAGAAATCTAATACTTGATAACAGACTGAACAAAAACCACCTAATTATCGCAGGGGACTTTAATATTGACCTCTGCGAGCCAGAACACCCTACTGCTGTTAGCTTCTTCAACTGTATGAATTCCTGCTTCCTCATACCCTTAATCACTAGACCTACTAGAATCACTGATAGCACTGCCATGGCTCTAGATCACATCTGGACAAACATAACCTCTCCGCTTACTTCAGGTATAATCACCGATAGCCCTACAGACCATTACCCCACATTTCTCTTAACTAACATTAGCAAACCACCTCTTGAGTAAAGAGAGATACGTTTTAGACTACACAATGAAACTGCTATAGACAATTTTATAACTGTTACTGATAATGTCAACTGGGAGTCCGAGCTAGGTAACATAGAGGACATCAACCTAGCAGTTCAATCTTTTCTTCAAAAAACTCTTAGCCTTTATAATACCCACTGTCCTATGCTTACAAAACAAGTCACAGCCAAAAGGCTTAACAATCCCTGGCTCACAAAGGGATTACTTAAATCTATTAATAAAAAACATGATCTTGAGAAGAAGTATAGGTTAGGAATTGTCTCCAAAGAATTCTCAAAGAATTACTCATTATTGCTATCTAAGATAATTAGACGAGCCAAAACTAAATACTACGAAGATAAATTTACCCAAATAAAGAGCAACATTAAACAAACTTGGAGAACAATTTCACAAATATTGGGATCAAAGAAGTCTTTAAATAACAACCCGACTCTCCTGTCTAATAACGATGGTCAGCTTTCAGCCTCTGATTCTGCTATTGAGTTCAATAGGTTCTTCTCTTCCATTGGTTCATCCCTTGCAAATGATATTCCATCTTCCAGTACTGACATTAAGGACTATCTTACAGGGAACTATCCACAGTCTCTGTACCTAAAGCCTATTAATTCCACTGACGTCAATGAGACAATCCTTTCCCTTAAAACCAAGTCTGGTGCCCTTGAGGAGATACCAACTTTAATCTACAAAAAAGCCTCCAGATCTTTAGCCCCTGCTATTGCTTTGCTCTTCAACAAGTCACTTGAACTCCAAACCTTTCCAGATATTCTAAAAAAAAGCGAGAGTAACGCCTGTCCACAAATGTGGTGATCTCACAGATGTTAACTACAGACCTATATCAATCCTGCCAAACTTGTCAAAAATTTTTGAAAAACTAATCTATAAGCAGCTCTACTCATATCTAGCCAAACTCAATATACTTAGCCCTTGCCATTATGGCTTCAGGCCCCAAAAAAGCACTAACGATGCACTTATTAGTATGCTTGACTCGATTCATACAGCTCTTGATAAAAATGAGTTCCCTGTTGGGTTATTTGTGGACCTGCGTAAAGCTTTCGATACTGTCAACCACCAAAACCTTCTTCTTAAATTACATTATTATGGTGTCAGAGGACACTCCCTACAATACCTCAAATCCTACCTTACTGACAGGCTCCAATGTGTTTCTGTGAATAATACAATTTCTCCCACCCTACCCATCAGCATTGGTGTTCCCCAGGGCAGCATACTTGGCCCTCTCCTCTTTCTGATCTACATTAATTACCTTCCAAATGCCTCCCAACACCTCAAACCAATTCTATTTGCTGACGACACAACCTTCATTTACTCCAGTCCTGATCCCCTTGCTCTAAATGCCACAGTAAATACTGAGCTAAATAAAGTCCATCTGTGGCTAACTGCCAACAAACTCACCCTTAACATTGACAAAACTTTCTATATTCTGTTTGGCAATAAATCCTCTAATCAAATAAATCTCAAAATAAACAATACCCAAATTTGTAACAAATTAGATGGCAAATTCCTTGGCATTCTCATTGACCACAAGCTGAATTTCCAGGGACACATTCTAAACATATCAAAAAAGGTTTCAAAAACTGTGGGCATTCTTTCTAAGATCAGATATTATGTACCACGCCCTGCCCTGGTGACTCTCTATTACTCCCTTATCTATCCATATCTCAACTATGGTATTTGTGCTTGGGGCTCTACTACCCAAAATCACTTACGTCCTCTAATTACTCAACACAAAGCTGCTATTAGGACAATATCCAATTCTGGCCCCAGACATCACTCGGTACCCCTACTCAAATCTCTGAATATGTTAGACATTAAGTCACTGCACATTCTCTCATGTGCATTATACATATATAAAACGCTAAACTATAATGCCAATCCTGATCTCAAAAGCTTCATAGAAGGTTGTAACAGAACCCATGAGCACCACACCAGAAATAAATAGTTTTGATATTCCTAGAGTACGACTTAATCAAACCAGAAATGCTCTACAAATCAAGGGGCCCAGAATGTGGAATGACCTTCCCAACCATGTTAAAGACTGTACCTCTCTCAACCAGTTTAAGTTAAAAACGAAGCTATACCTAATAAATTCCCTGTAACCTACCTTACCTCTCTATTGTCAACCCATGTATGTTTTTTTTTTTTTGTTTTTTTTTCAGTTCAACGCTGTTTGAATGTAATTTTCTGTAATAATTTGTAATTGTATTTGTGCTGCTTTTTCAACAATGTTCCCCTCTTTTAACTCTATTTTTATTTGTACTCAACACATTTTATTCTTTTTACCCAATAGTTTTAAGCTTTAGTTATTAGTGTTTTTTCCTGCCCGAAACGCTTTGCGTAATAGTGGCTTTAGGCATTGTATGTACTAGCTCTATCTATAAAGCCAACAAACTTTGTAAAATCTCTTTATGTATGTACCTTTACCTAAATAAAAATTATTATTATTATTATTATTTATTATATAAATGCCTAAGCATAATAATAGGACTATTTTGCCTAACAATCAAGGGAATTATGGGAGGGAAATATGATCTACCTTAACATATCCCGTCCTCAGACGCCTAGGCTCCAGTCGCCCGCTGGGTACTCCGTTCCTCGCGTTGTTCCCAGTGTTCCAGAAGCATCACCAGTCCATAGGTGTGAAGATCCTCGGCATCTCCGTGCTCATTCCCTGAGTGATGTTCCTGGGCGTTGGCTCATCCATTTGTCACTGCATGCGTCGTTCCCTCAAGCATTCCTTCACCGAGACCACACTCAAGGATCAGGATGCACTTTCTTCCTTCTGAGTTCCTAGTAGGCGTGATCTGATCACAGCAGCTCTGAATGCTTTGGAGTTCCACCGACAGCGAGTCACTCACTCCTCCAGCCATCGTAACTCTCTCAACTTCTCCAAAACTATTAGCACACGGTCCTCGGCGCCCTTTCACCGCTGGATTAGGCTTCCTCGCACTTCCCTGAAGTTCTGCAGTCCTTGTTAGCCACTATATACTCGTCAGGCTGTGTATATCCACTTATGGAGGCTCCTAGACCTCAGAACTAGAGAGCTCAATCGGCGCACATCCGCTCTCAATGAAGCGCCGAATATCTCTGAGCGCCTGGTGCTCTGCAGGCGGCGGGCCAGATCTCTCGGTGGCGTCACAGACCCAGGGGCGGGCTCTGATGGGTCAATGAAGTCATGTGACCGCAGCCACCGAATCAGAGGGCGTCGTACACAAAATGATGGATTTGCAAGCCAGGCGGCGCCATTTTGTTGTACCCAGGGCGCGAATTTTCCACTTCTCTGCAAATTTACAAATACAAATTTCTCCCCAAATTAACAACCATTCTGAAAGCCTCATACCTCAAAAGATTCCCTGCGCCTCAGAGAACCTGCAGGTAAGCTGATATGACTCTTAAACCTGGCATATGGGAGAAACTGTAGCGGACACCATCACAACGTCCAGGACTAATCCCCTGCCAGTAGAGGGGGACTGGGGCGACAGGTCCAGCACCAACCCCCTGCCAGTAGAAGTGGGGGGGGGGCTGGAGCTACAGGTCCAGTACCAACCTTCTGCCATTAGAGGGGGGGCTGGAACTACAGGTCCAGCACCAACCCCCTGCCAGTAGGTGGGACTGGAGCTACAGGTCCAGCATCAACCCCCCGATAGTTGAGGGGGGCTGGAGCTACAAGTCCAGCACAAACCCTCCTACCAGTAGAGGGTGGGCTGGAGTTACATGTTCAGCACGAACCCCCTGCCAATAGAGGGGGTGTTTGGAACTATAGGTCCTGCACGAACCTCCTGTCAGTAGAGGGGGGTTGGAGCTACAGGTCCAGCACCAACCCCATGCCAGTAAAAATGGGCTGGAGCTACAGGTCCAGACGAAACCCCCTGCCAGGATAGGGGGCTTGAGCTACAGGTCCAGCACCAACCACCTGCCAGTAGAGAGGGGGCTGGAGCTGCAGGTCCCGCACCAACCCCCTGCCAGTAGAGGGGGGGAGGCTGGAGATACAGGTCCAGCACGAACCCCCTGCCAGTAGAGGGGGGGGGGGGCTGGAGCTACAGGTCCTGCACGAACCTCCTGCCAGTAGAGAGGGGGGGGGGGCTTGAGCTACAGGTTCAGTACCAAACCCCTGCCAGTAGAGGGGGGGCTGGAGCTCCAGGTCCAGCACCAACCCCCTGCCAGTAGAGGGGGGGCTGGAGCTACAGGTCCAGCACCAACCCCCTGCCAGTAGAGGGGGGCTTAAGCTACAGGTTCAGCACCAACCCCCTGCCAGTAGAGGGGGGGCTGGAGCTCCAGCACCAACCCCCTGCCAGTAGAGGGGGGCTGGAGCTACAGGTCCAGCACCCACCCCTTGCCAGTAGGAGGGGGGGCTGGAGCTACAGGTCCAGCACCAACCTCCTGCAAGTAGAGAGGGGGCTGGAGCTACATGTCCAGCACCAACCCCCCTGCCAGTCGAGGGGGGACTGGAGATACAGGTCCAACACAAACCCCCCTGCCAGTAGAGGGGGGGCTGGGGCAACAGGTCCCGCACCAAACCCCTGCCAGTAGAGTGGGGCTTGAGCTACAGGTCCAGCACCACCACCCTGCCAGTAGAGGGGGGGGGCTGGAGCTACAGGTGCAGCACCACCACCCTGCCAGTAGAGGGGGGCTGCAGCTACAGGTCCAGCACCAACCTCCTGACAGTAGAGGTGGGCTGGAGCTACAGGTCCAGCATCAACCCTCTGCCAGTGGAGGTGGGCTGGAGCTACAGGTGCAGCACCAACCCTTTGCCAGTAGAGGGGGGCTGGGGCAACAGGTGCAGCACCAACCCCCTGCAAGTAGAGGGGCAGCTGGAGGTACAGGTCCAGCACCAACCCCCTGCCAGTAGAGGTGGGCTAGAGCTACAGAGCTCCAGGTCCTGCACGAACCCCTTGCCAGTAGAGGGGGGGATAGAGCTTCAGGTCCAGCACCAAACCCCTGCCAGTAGAGAGGGGCTGGAGCTACAGGTCCAGCACCAACCCCCTGCCAATAAAGGTGGGCTGGAGCTACAGGTCCAGCACCAACCCCCTGCCAGCAGAGGTGGGCTGCAGATACAGGTCCAGCACCAACCCCCTGCAAGTAGAGGGGCAGCTGGAGCTACAGGTCCAGCACCAACCCCCTGCCAGTAGAGGTGGGCTGGAGATACAGGTCCAGCACCAACCCCCTGCCAGTAGAGGGGGCTGGAGCTACCGGTCAAGCACCAACCCCCTGACAGTAGAAGGGGGCTGCAGCTTCAGGTTCAGCACCAACTCCCTGCTAGTAGAAAGGTGGCTGCAGCTACAGGTCCAGCACCAACACCCTGCCAGAAGACGGGGGTTGAAGCTACAGGTCCAGCACCAACTCCCTGCCAGTAGAGGGGGGGCCGGAGCTTCATGTCTAGGACCAACCCCCTGCCAGTAGAGTGGGGGGCTGGAGCTTCATGTCTAGCACCAACCCCTTGCCAGTAGAGGGGGGGCTGGAGCTTCAGGTCCAGCACCAACCACCTGCCAGTAGAGGGGGGCTGTGGCAACACGTCCAGCACCAACCTCTTGCCAGTAGAGGGAGGCAGGAGCTACAGGTCCAGCACCAACTCCCTGCCAGTAGAGGTTGGCGGGACCTTCAGGTCTAGCACCAAACCCCTGCCAGTAAAGGGGGGCTGGAGCTACAGGTCCAGCACCAACCCCCTGCCAGTAAAGGGGGGCTGGAGCTACAGGTCCAGCACCAACCCCCTGCAAGTAGAGGGGGGCTGGAGCTACAGATCCAGCACTAACCCCCTGCCAGTAGAGGGGGGGGGTGGAGCTACAGGTACTGCACCAACCCCCTGCCAGTAGAGACAGGGTGGAGCTACAGGTCCAGCACCAACCCCTTGACAGTAGAGGGGACTGGAGCTTCAGGTCCAGCACCAAACCCCCTGCCAGTAGAGGTTGGCGGGACGTTCAGGTCTAGCACCAACCCCCTGCCAGTAAAGGGGGGCTGGAGCTACAGGTCCAGCACCAACCCCCTGCCAGTAAAGGGGGGCTGGAGCTACAGGTCCAGCACCAACCCCCCTGCCAGTAAAGGGGGGCTGGAGCTACAGGTCCAGCACCAACCCCCTGCCAGTAAAGGGGGGCTGGTGCTACAGGTCCAGCACCAACCCCCTGCCAGTAAAGGGGGGCTGGAGCTACAGGTCCAGCACCAACCCCCTGCCAGTAGAGAGGGGGTGGAGCTACAGGTACTGCACTAACCCCCTGCCAGTAGAGGGGGACTGGAGCTACAGGTCCAGCACCAACCCCCTGCCAGTAGAGGGGGCTGGAGATACAGGTCCAGCACTAACCCCATGCGAGTAGAGGGGGCTGGAGCTTCACGTCTAGCACCAACCCCTTGCCAGTAGAGGGGGCTGGAGCTACAGGTCCAGCACCAATCCTCTGCCAGTAGAGAGGGGCTGGAGCTACAGGACCAGCACCAACCCCTTGCCAGTAGAGGGGGCTGGAGCTTCTGGTCCAGCACCAACCCCCTGCCAGTAGAGGGGTAGCTGGAGGTACAGGTCCAGAACCAACCCCCTGCCAGTAGAGGGAGGGGTGGAGCTACTGGTGCTGCACCAACCCCGTGCCATTAGAGGGGGACTTGAGCTACAGGTCCAGCACCAACCCCGTGCCAGTAGAGGGGGCTGGAGCTTCAGGTCCAGCACCAACCCCCTGCAAGTAGAGGGGGGCTGGACCTACAGGTCCAGCACCAACCCCCTGCCAGTAGAGGGGGACTGGAGCTACAGGTCCAGCACGAACCCCCTGCCAGTAGAGGGGACTGGAGCTACAGGTCCAGCACCAACCCCCTGCCAGTAGAGGGGGGCTGGACCTACAGGTCCAGCACCAACCCCCTGCCAGTTGAGGGGACTGGAGCTATAGGTCCAGCACCAACCCCCTGCCAGTAAAGAGGGGGCTGGACCTACAGGTCCAGCACCAAACCCCTGCCAGTAGAGGGGGACTGGAGCTACAGGTCCAGCACCAACCCCCTCCCAGTAGAGGGGACTGGAGCTACAGGTCCAGCACCAACGTCCTGCCAGTAGAGGGGGGCTGGAGCTACAGGTCCAGCACTAACCCCATGCGAGTAGAGGGGGCTGGAGCTTCACGTCTAGCACAAACCCCCTGCCAGTAGAGGGGGGCTGGAGCTACAGGTCCAGCACCAACCCCCTGCCAGTAGAGAGGGGCTGGAGCTACAGGTCCAGCACCAACCCCTTGCCAGTAGAGGGGGCTGGAGCTTCAGGTCCAGCACCAACCTTCTGCCAGTAGAGGGGCGATAGGGCACCAGATCCAGCACGAAACCCTTGCCAGTAGAGGGGGGGGGCTGGAGCTACAGGTCCAGCAACAACCCCCCCCCCCCTGCCAGTAGAGTGGGGCTGGAGCTACAGGTCCAGCACCAACCCCCAGCCAGTAGAGGGTGGCTGGAGCTACCGGTCAAGGACCAACCCCCTGCTAGTAGAGTGGGGCTGGAGCTACAGGTCCAGCACTAAACCCCTGATAGTAGAGATGGGCTGGAGCTACAGGTCAAGGACCAACCCCCTGCTAGTTGAGTGGGGCTGGAGCTACAGGTCCAGGCCCACCTTCTCCTGCCAGTAAAAGGGGTCTGTAGGTAGAGGTCTAGCACCAATCCCCTGCCAGTAGAAAGGGGCTGGAGCTACAGGGCCAGCACCAACCCCTTGCCAGTAGAGGGGGGGCTGGAGCTACAGGTTCAGAACCATCCCCTGCCAGTAGAGGTAGGATGGAGCTACAGGTCCAGCACCAACTCCCTGCCAGTAGAGAGTAGGTGCTGTAGAGTAGGGGGGGCTGGAGCTTCATGTGTAGCACCAACCACCTGCCAGTAGAGGGGGGGCTGTGGCAACAGGTTCAGCACCAACCCCTTGCCAGTAGAGGGGGGCAGGAGCTACAGGTCCAGCACCAACCCCCTGCCAGTAGAGATTGGCTGGAGCTTCAGGTCTAGCACCAACCCCCTGCCAGTAAAGGGGGTTGGAGCTACAGGTCCAGCACCAACCCCCTGCCAGTTGAGGGGGGGCTGGAGCTACAGGTCCAGCACTAACCCCCTGGGAGTAGAAGGGGGGCAGGAACTTCACGTCTAGCACCAACCCTCTGCCAGTAGAGGGGGGCCAGAGCTACAGGTCCAGCACCAACCCCCAGCCAGTAGAGGTGGACTGGAGCTACAGTTCCAGCAACAACCCCCCCCCCCCTGCCAGTAGAAGGGGGCAGGAGGTACAGGTCCTGCACCAACCCCCCTGCCAGTAGAGGTGGACTGGAGCTACAGGTCTAGCACTAACCCCTGCCAGTAGAGGGGGGCTGTAGCTCCAGGTCCAACACCAACCCCCTGCCAGTAGAGTGGGGCTGGAGCTATAGGTCCAGCACCAACCCCCTGCCAATAGAGGTTGGCTGGAGCTACAGGTCCAGCACAAACCCGCTGTCAGTAGAGGTGGGTTGGAGCTACAGGTCCAGCACCAACCCCCTGCCAGTAGAGGTTGGATGGAGCTACAGGTCCAGCACCATCCCCCTGCCAGTAGATTGGGTCTGGAACAACAGGTCCAGCACCAACCCCCTACCAGAAGATAGGGGTTGGAGCTACAGGTCCAGCACCAACCCCCTGCCAGTAGAGTTGAGCTGGAGCTACAAGTGCAGCACCAACCCCTGCAAGTAGAGGGGGGGCTGTAGTTACAGGTCCAGCACCAACCCCTGCAAGTAGATTGGGTTTGGAGGTACAGGTCCAGCACCAACCCCCTGCCAGTAGAGGGGCAGCTGGAGGTACAGGTCCAGTACCAACCCCCTTTACGTAGAGGGGGCTGGAGCTTCAGGTCCCGCACCAACCCCCTGCCAGTAGAGGTGGGCTGGAGCTACAGGTCTATTACTAACCCCTGCCAGTAGAGGGGGGCTGTAGCTACAGGTCCAGCACCAACCCCCTGCCAGTAGAGGTTGGCTGGAGCTACAGGTCCAGCACCAACCCCCTGCCAGTAGTAGGGGCTGGAGCTTAAGTTCCAGCACCAACCCCCTGACAGTAGAGGGGGGCTGGACCTACAGGTCCAGCACCAAACCCCTGCCAGTAGAGGGGGACTGGAGCTACAGGTAAAGCAACAACCCCCTGCCAGTAGAGGGGACTGGAGCTACAGGTCCAGCACCAACTTCCTGCCAGTAGAGGGGGGCTGGAGCTACAGGTCCAGCACCAACCCCCTGCCAGTAGAGAGGGGCTGGAGGTACAGGTCCAGCAACAACCCCCTCCCCCTGCCAGTAGAAGGGGGCAGGAGCTACAGGTCCAGCACAAACCCGCTGCCAGTAGAGGTGGGCTGGAGCTACAGGTCCAGCACCAACCCCCTGCCAGTAGAGGTTGGATGGAGCTACAGGTCCAGCACCATCCCCCTGCCAGTAGATTGGGTCTGGAACTACAGGTCCAGCACCAACCCCCTGCCAGTAGATAGGGGTTGGAGCTACAGGTCCAGCACCAACCCCCTGCCAGTAGAGTTGAGCTGGAGCTACAGGTGCAGCACCAACCCCTGCAGCAAGTAGAGGGGGGGCTGTAGTTACAGGTCCAGCACCAACCCCCTGCCAGTAGAATGGGGCTGGAGGTACAGGTCCAGCACCAACCCCCTGCCAGTAGAGGGGCAGCTGGAGGTACAGGTCCTGTACCAACCCCCTGCCAGTAGAGGGAGGGGGGTGGAGCTACAGGTACTGCACCAACCCACTGCCAGTAGAGGGGGCTGGAGCTACAGGTCCAACAATAACCCCATGCGAGTAGAGGGGGCTGGAGCTTCACGTCTAGCACCAACCCCTTGCCAGTAGAGGGGGGCTGGAGCTACAGGTCCAGCACCAACCCTCTGCCAGTAGAGAGGAGCTGGAGCTACAGGCCCAGCACCAACCCCCTGCCAGTAGAGGGGCAGCTGGAGATACAGGTCTAGTACCAACCTCCTGCCAGTAGAGGGAGGGGGGGGGGGTGGAGCTACAGGTACTGCACTAACCCCCTACCAGTAGAGGGGGACTTGAGCTACAGGTCCAGCACCAACCCCCTGCAAGTAGAGGGGGGGCTGTAGTTACAGGTCCAGCACCAACCCCCTGCAAGTAGATTGGGTTTGGAGGTACAGGTCCAGCACCAACCCCCTGCCAGTAGAGGGGCAGCTGGAGGTACAGGTCCAGTACCAACCCCCTTTACGTAGAGGGGGCTGGAGCTTCAGGTCCCGCACCAACCCCCTGCCAGTAGAGGTGGGCTGGAGCTACAGGTCTAGCACTAACCCCTGCCAGTAGAGGGGGGCTGTAGCTACAGGTCCAGCACCAACCCCCTGCCATTAGAGGGGGGGCTGGAGCTACAGGTCCAGCAATAACCCCCAGCCAGTAGAGAGGGGCTGGAGCTACAGGTCCAGCAACAACCCCCCCTGCCAGTAGAAGGGGGCAGGAGGTACAGGTCCTGCACCAACCCCCCTGTTAGTAGAGGTGGGATGGAGCTACAGGTCTAGCACTAACCCCTGCCAGTAGAGGGGGGCTGTAGCTACAGGTCCAGCACCAACCCCCTGCCAGTAGAGTGTGGGCTGGAGCTATAGGTCCAGCACCAACCCCCTGCCAGTAGAGGTTGGCTGGAGGTACAGGTCCAGCACACACCCCCTGCCAGTAGATGGGGTCTGGAACTACAGGTCCAGCACCAACCCCCTGCCAGTAGAGTTGGGCTGGAGCTACAGGTCCAGCACCAACCCCTGCCAGTAGAGGGGGGCTGTAGCTACAGGTCCAGCACCAACCTCCTGCCAGTAGAGGGTGTTGGAGCTACAGGTCCAGCACCTACCCATGTCAGTAGAGAGGGGGGGCTGGAGCTACAGGTCCAGCACTAACCCCCTGCGAGTAGAGGGGGCTGGAACTTCACGTCTAGCACCAATCCCCTGTAAGTAGAGGGGACTGGAGCAACAGGTCAAGAACCAACTCCCTGCAAGTAGAGAGGGGCTGGAACTACAGGTCCAGCACCAACCCCCTGCCAGTAGAGGGGGGACTGGAGCTACAGGTCCAGCACCAACCCCCTGCCCGTAGAGGGGTCCGGAGCTTTAGGTCCAGCACCAACCCCCTGCCAGAAGAGGGGGGCTAGACCTACAGGTCCAGCACCAAATCCCTGCCAGTAGAGGGGGACTGGATCTACAGGTCCAGCACCAACCCTCTGCCAGTAGAAGGGACTGGAGCTACAGGTCCAGCACCAACTTCCTGCCAGTAGAGGGGGTCTGGAGCTACAGGTCCAGCACCAACCCCCTGCCAGTAGACGTGGGCTGGAGCTACAGGTCCAGCACAAACCCCCTGCCAGTAGAGGGGACTGGAGCTACACGTCCAGCACCTTCCCCCTGCCAGTAGAGAAGGGCTGGAACTACAGGTCCAGCACCAACCCCTTGCCAGTAGAGGGAGCTGGAGCTTCAGGTCCAGCACCAACCCCTGCCAGTAGAGGGGCGATAGGGCACCAGATCCAGCACGAAACCCTTGCCAGTAGAGGAGGGGGGCTGGAGCTACAGGTCCAGCACCAACCCCCTGCTAGTAGAGTGGGGCTGGAGCTACAGGTCTAGGCCCACCTTTTCCTGCCAGTAAAAGGGGTCTGTAGCTAGAGGTCCAGCACCAATCCTCTGCCAGTAGAAGGGGCTGGAGCTTCAGGTCCAGCACCAACCCCCTGCCAGTAGAGTGGGGCTGGAGCTACAGATCCAGGACCAACCCCCTGCTAGTAGAGTGGGGCTGGAGCTACAGGTCCAGCACCAAACTCCTGCCAGTAAAGGGGGGCTGGAGCTACAGGTCCAGGACCAACCCCCTGCTAGTAGAGTGGGGCTGGAGCTACAGGTCCAGCACCAACCCCCTGCCAGTAGAGGGGGGGGGCTGAAGCTTCATGTCTAGCACCAACCACCTGCCAGTAGAGGGGGGGGGGCTGTGGCAACAGGTCCAGCACCAACCCCTTGCTAGAAGAGGGGGGCAGGAGCTATAAGTCCAGCAACAACCCCCTGCCAGTAGAGGGGGGGGGGCTGGAACTTCACGTCTAGCACCAACCCCCTGCCAGTAGAGGGGGGAAGGAGGTACAGGTCCTGCACCAACCCCCCTGTTAGTAGAGGTGGGCTGGAGCTACAGGTCTAGCACCAACCCCCTGCCAGTAGAGGTTGGCTGGAGGTACAGGTCCAGCACACACCCCCTGCCAGTAGATGGGGTCTGGAACTACAGGTCCAGCACCAACCCCCTGCCAGTAGAGTTGGGCTGGAGCTACAGGTCCAGCACCAACCCCTGCCAGTAGAGGGGGGCTGTAGCTACAGGTCCAGCACCAACCTCCTGCCAGTAGAGGGTGTTGGAGCTACAGGTCCAGCACCTACCCATGTCAGTAGAGAGGGGGGGCTGGAGCTACAGGTCCAGCACTAACCCCCTGCGAGTAGAGGGGGCTGGAACTTCACGTCTAGCACCAACCCCCTGTAAGTAGAGGGGACTGGAGCAACAGGTCAAGAACCAACTCCCTGCAAGTAGAGAGGGGCTGGAACTACAGGTCCAGCACCAACCCCCTGCCAGTAGAGGGGGGACTGGAGCTACAGGTCCAGCACCAACCCCTGCCCGTAGAGGGGTCCGGAGCTTTAGGTCCAGCACCAACCCCCTGCCAGTAGAGGGGGGCTAGACCTACAGGTCCAGCACCAAATCCCTGCCAGTAGAGGGGGACTGGATCTACAGGTCCAGCACCAACCCTCTGCCAGTAGAAGGGACTGGAGCTACAGGTCCAGCACCAACTTCCTGCCAGTAGAGGGGGTCTGGAGCTACAGGTCCAGCACCAACCCCTTGCCAGTAGACGTGGGCTGGAGCTACAGGTCCAGCACAAACCCCCTGCCAGTAGAGGGGACTGGAGCTACACGTCCAGCACCTTCCCCCTGCCAGTAGAGAAGGGCTGGAACTACAGGTCCAGCACCAACCCCTTGCCAGTAGAGGGAGCTGGAGCTTCAGGTCCAGCACCAACCCCTGCCAGTAGAGGGGCGATAGGGCACCAGATCCAGCACGAAACCCTTGCCAGTAGAGGATGGGGGCTGGAGCTACAGGTCCAGTACCAACCCCCTGCTAGTAGAGTGGGGCTGGAGCTACAGGTCTAGGCCCACCTTTTCCTGCCAGTAAAAGGGGTCTGTAGCTAGAGGTCCAGCACCAATCCTCTGCCAGTAGAAGGGGCTGGAGCTTCAGGTCCAGCACCAACCCCCTGCCAGTAGAGTGGGGCTGGAGCTACAGGTCCAGGACCAACCCCCTGCTAGTAGAGTGGGGCTGGAGCTACAGGTCCAGCACCAAACTCCTGCCAGTAAAGGGGGGCTGGAGCTACAGGTCCAGGACCAACCCCCTGCTAGTAGAGTGGGGCTGGAGCTACAGGTCCAGCACCAACCCCCTGCCAGTAGAGGGGGGGGGGCTGAAGCTTCATGTCTAGCACCAACCACCTGCCAGTAGAGGGGGGGGCTGTGGCAACAGGTCCAGCACCAACCCCTTGCTAGAAGAGGGGGGCAGGAGCTATAAGTCCAGCAACAACCCCCTGCCAGTAGAGGGGGTTGGAGCTACAGGTCCAGCACCTACCCATGTCAGTAGAGAGGGGGGTGGAGCTACAGGTCCAGCACCAACCCCCTGCCAGTTGAGGGGGGGGGCTGGAACTTCACGTCTAGCACCAACCCCCTGCCAGTAGAGGGGGGAAGGAGGTACAGGTCCTGCACCAACCCCCCTGTTAGTAGAGGTGGGCTGGAGCTACAGGTCTAGCACTAACCCCTGCCAGTAGAGGGGGGCTGTAGCTACAGGTCCAGCACCAACCCCATGCCAGTAGAGTGGGGCTGGAGCTATAGGTCCAGCACCAAACCCCTGCCAGTGGAGGTTGGCTGGAGCTACAGGTCCAGCACCAACCCCCTGCCAGTAGAGGTTAGCTGGAGCTACAGGTCTAGCACCAACCCCCTGCCAGTAGAGTTGGGCTGGAGCTACAGGGCTAGCACCAACCCCCTGCCAGTAGCGTTGGCCTGGAGCTACAGTTCCAGCACCAGCCCATGCCAGTAGAGAGGGGGGCTGTAGCTAAAGGTCCTGCACCAACCCCCGTGCTAGTAGAGGGGGGAGGGGGGGCTGGAGCTACAAGTCCAGCAGCAACCTCCTGCCTGTAGAGTGGGGCTGGAGCTACAGGTCCAGCACCAGCCCCCCTGCTAGTAGAAGAGGCTGGAGCTACAGGTCCAGCACGAACCCTCTGCCAGTAAAGGGGGAAAGAGGCTGGAGCTACAGGTCCAGCACCAACCCCCTGCCATTAGAGGGGGCTTAAGCTACAGGTCCAGCACCAACCCCCTGCTAGTAGAGGAGGGCTGCAGCTTCAGGTTCAGCACCAACCCCCTGCCAGGAGAAAGGGGGCTGCAGCTACAGGTCCAGAACCAACCACCTGCCAGTAGAAGGGGGAATGGGGGCTGCTCCTACAGGTCCAGCAACAACCCTTGCCAGTAGAGAGGGGGCTGGAGCTACAGGTACAGCACCAATCCCTTCCAGTAGAGGGGTGCTGGAGCTACAGGTCCAGCACCAGCCCCCTGCCAGTAAAGGGGGCTGGAGCTACAGGTCCAGCACCAACCCCCATGCTAGTAGAGGGGGGAGGGGGGCTAGAGCTACAAGTCCAGCACCAACCTCCTGCCAGTAGAGTGGGGTTGGAGCTACATGTCCAGCACTATCCCCTTGCCAGTAGAGGGGGGGCTGAAGCTACAGGTCCAGCACCAACCCTCTGCCAGTAGAAGGGGGCTGGAGCTACAGGTCCAGCACCAACCCTCTGCCAGTAGAGGGGGGGCTGGAGCTACAGGTCCAGCACTAACCCCCTGCCAGTAGAGGGGGGCTGAAGCTACAGGTCCAGCACCAATCCCCTGCCAGTAGATGGGGGGCTGGAGCTACAGGTCCAGCACCAACCCCCTGCCAGTAGAGGGGGCTGGAGCTACAGGTCCAGCACCAACCCCCTGTCAGTAGAGGGGGCTGGAGCTACAGGTCCAGCACTAACCCCCTGCCAGTAGAGGGGGGCTGAAGCTACAGGTCCAGCACCAATCCCCTGCCAGTAGATGGGGGGCTGGAGCTAGAGGTCTAGCACCAACCCACTGCCAGTAGAGGGGGCTGGAGCTACAGGTCCAGCACCAACCCCCTGCCCGTGGAAGTGGCTGGAGCTACAAGTCCAGCACCAACCCCTTGCCAGTAGAGGGGGGGCTGGAGCTACACGTCCAGCACCAACCTCCTGCCAGCAGAGGGGGGCGGCTGGAGCTAGAGGTCCGGTACCAACCCCTCTGCCAGTAGAGGGGGGTCTAGAGCGAGAGGTCCAGCACCAACCCCCTGCCAGTAGAGGGGGGTCTAGAGCGAGAGGTCCAGCACCAACCCCCTGCCAGTAGAGGGGGGGTCTAGAGCGAGAGGTCCAGCACCAACCCCCTGCCAGTAGATGGGGGCTCGAGCTACATGTCCAGCATCAAACCCCCTGCCAGTAGAGTGGGGCTGGAGCTATAGGTCCAACACCAGCCCCATGCCAGTAGACGGGGGCTGGAGCTACAGGTCCAGCACCAACCCTCTGCCAATAGAGGGAGGGTTGGAGCTACAGGTCCAGCACCAATCCCTGCCAGTAGAGGGGGGCTGTAGCTACAGGTCCAGCACCAACCCCCTGCCAGTAGAGGGGTGCTGGAGCTACAGGTCCTGCACCAACCCCAATGCTAGTAGAGGGGGGAGGGGGTCTGGAGCTACAAGTCCAGCACCAACCCCTGCCAGTAGAAGGGGCTGGAGCTACAGGTCCAGGACCAACCCCCTGCTAGTAGAGTGGGGCTGGAGCTACAGGTCCAGCACCAAACTCCTGCCAGTAGAGGGGGGCTGGAGCTACAGGTCCAGGACCAACCCCCTGCTAGTAGAGTGGGGCTGGAGCTACAGGTCCAGCACCAACCCCCTGCCAGTAGAGGGGGGGGGCTGAAGCTTCATGTCTAGCACCAACCACCTGCCAGTAGAGGGGGGGGCTGTGGCAACAGGTCCAGCACCAACCCCTTGCTAGAAGAGGGGGGCAGGAGCTATAAGTCCAGCAACAACCCCCTGCCAGTAGAGGGGGTTGGAGCTACAGGTCCAGCACCTACCCATGTCAGTAGAGAGGGGGGTGGAGCTACAGGTCCAGCACCAACCCCCTGCCAGTTGAGGGGGGGGGCTGGAACTTCACGTCTAGCACCAACCCCCTGCCAGTAGAGGGGGGAAGGAGGTACAGGTCCTGCACCAACCCCCCTGTTAGTAGAGGTGGGCTGGAGCTACAGGTCTAGCACTAACCCCTGCCAGTAGAGGGGGGCTGTAGCTACAGGTCCAGCACCAACCCCATGCCAGTAGAGTGGGGCTGGAGCTATAGGTCCAGCACCAAACCCCTGCCAGTGGAGGTTGGCTGGAGCTACAGGTCCAGCACCAACCCCCTGCCAGTAGAGGTTAGCTGGAGCTACAGGTCTAGCACCAACCCCCTGCCAGTAGAGTTGGGCTGGAGCTACAGGTCTAGCACCAACCCCTGCCAGTAGAGTTGGCCTGGAGCTACAGTTCCAGCACCAACCCATGCCAGTAGAGGGGGGGGGCTGTAGCTAAAGGTCCTGCACCAACCCCCGTGCTAGTAGAGGGGGGAGGGGGGGCTGGAGCTACAAGTCCAGCAGCAACCTCCTGCCTGTAGAGTGGGGCTGGAGCTACAGGTCCAGCACCAGCCCCCCTGCCAGTAGAAGAGGCTGGAGCTACAGGTCCAGCACGAACCCTCTGCCAGTAAAGGGGGAAAGAGGCTGGAGCTACAGGTCCAGCACCAACCCCCTGCCATTAGAGGGGGCTTAAGCTACATGTCCAGCACCAACCCCCTGCTAGTAGAGGAGGGCTGCAGCTTCAGGTTCAGCACCAACCCCCTGCCAGGAGAAAGGGGGCTGCAGCTACAGGTCCAGAACCAACCACCTGCCAGTAGAAGGGGGAGTGGGGGCTGCTCCTACAGGTCCAGCAACAACCCTTGCCAGTAGAGAGGGGGCTGGAGCTACAGGTACAGCACCAATCCCTTCCAGTAGAGGGGTGCTGGAGCTACAGGTCCAGCACCAGCCCCCTGCCAGTAAAGGGGGCTGGAGCTACAGGTCCAGCACCAACCCCCATGCTAGTAGAGGGGGGAGGGGGGCTAGAGCTACAAGTCCAGCACCAACCTCCTGCCAGTAGAGTGGGGTTGGAGCTACATGTCCAGCACTATCCCCTTGCCAGTAGAGGGGGGGGGCTGAAGCTACAGGTCCAGCACCAACCCTCTGCCAGTAGAAGGGGGCTGGAGCTACAGGTCCAGCACCAACCCTCTGCCAGTAGAGGGGGGGCTGGAGCTACAGGTCCAGCAATAACCCCCTGCCAGTAGAGGGGGGCTGAAGCTACAGGTCCAGCACCAATCCCCTGCCAGTAGATGGGGGGCTGGAGCTACAGGTCCAGCACCAACCCCTGCCAGTAGAGGGGGCTGGAGCTACAGGTCCAGCACCAACCCCCTGTCAGTAGAGGGGGCTGGAGCTACAGGTCCAGCACTAACCCCCTGCCAGTAGAGGGGGGCTGAAGCTACAGGTCCAGCACCAATCCCCAGCCAGTAGATGGGGGGCTGGAGCTAGAGGTCTAGCACCAACCCACTGCCAGTAGAGGGGGCTGGAGCTACAGGTCCAGCACCAACCCCCTGCCCGTAGAAGTGGCTAGAGCTACAAGTCCAGCACCAACCCCCTGCCAGTAGAGGGGGGCTGGAGCTACACGTCCAGCACCAACCTCCTGCCAGCAGAGCGGGGCGGCTGGAGCTAGAGGTCCAGTACCAACCCCTCTGCCAGTAGAGGGGGGTCTAGAGCGAGAGGTCCAGCACCAACCCCCTGCCAGTAGAGGGGGGTCTAGAGCGAGAGGTCCAGCACCAACCCCCTGCCAGTAGAGGGGGGTCTAGAGCGAGAGGTCCAGCACCAACCCCCTGCCAGTAGATGGGGGCTGGAGCTACATGTCCAGCATCAAACCCCCTGCCAGTAGAGTGGGGCTGGAGCTATAGGTCCAACACCAGCCCCATGCCAGTAGACGGGGGCTGGAGCTACAGGTCCAGCACCAACCCTCTGCCAATAGAGGGAGGGTTGGAGCTACAGGTCCAGCACCAATCCCTGCCAGTAGAGGGGGGCTGTAGCTACAGGTCCAGCACCAACCCCCTGCCAGTAGAGGGGTGCTGGAGCTACAGGTCCTGCACCAACCCCAATGCTAGTAGAGGGGGGAGGGGGTCTGGAGCTACAAGTCCAGCACCAACCTCCTGCCAGTAGAGTGGGGCTGGAGCTACAGGTACAGCACCAACCCTGCCATTAGAGGGGGGGCTGGAGCTACATGTCCAGCACCATCCCCCCTGCCAGTAGAGGGAGGCTGGAGCTACAGGTCCAGCACCAACCCCTGCCAGTAGAGGGGGGGCTGTAGGTGCAGGTCCAGCACCAACCCCCTGCCAGTAGAGGGAACTGGAGCTACAGGTCCTGCACAAACCCTCTGCCAGTAGAGGGGGGCTGGAGCTACAGGTCCAGCACCAACCTCCTGCCAGTAGAGGGGGGGGGAGAAGATGGAGCTACGGGACCAGCATCAACCCCCTGCCAATAGAGGGGGAAGGGTGAAGCTACAGGTCTAGCACCAACCTCCCCCTGCCAGTAGAGGCGGGCTGGAGCTATACATCCAGCACTAATCTCCTGCCATTAGAGGAAAGGCTGGAGCTACAGGTCCAGCACCAATCACCTGCCAGTAGAGGGGGGCTGGAGCTACAGGTCCAGCACCAATCCCCTGCCAGTAGAGGTAAAAGGGCTGGAGCTACAGGTCCAGTGCTAAGCTCCTGCCAGTAGAGGGGGGCTGGAGCTACAGGTCCAGCACCAACCCCCTGCCAGTAGAGGGTGGGGGCTGGAGCAACAGGTCCATCACCACCCTCATTCCAGTAGAGGGGAGCTGGAGCTACATGTCCAGCACCAACCCCCATGCCAGTAGAGGGGGGCTGCATCTAAAGGTCCAGAAAAACGCCCTGCCACTAGAGTGGGGCTGGAGCTACAGGTCCAGCACCAACCCCCTGCCAGTAGAGGGGGGCTGGAGCTACAGGTCCAGCACCAACCCCCTGCCAGTTAAGGGGGGGAGGGGGGCTGGAGCTACAGGTCCAGCACCAACCCCCTGCCAGTAGAGGGGGGCTGGAGCTACAGGTCTAGCACAAACCCCCTGCCAGTAGAGGGGGGCTGTAGCTACAGGTCCCACACAAACCCCCTGCCAGTAGAGGTGAGGCTGGAGCTACATGCCAAGCACCAGCCCTTTGCCAGTAGAGGGAGGCTGGAGCTACAGGTCCAGCACCTAACCCCTGCCAGTAGAGGGGCGCTGGAGCTACAGGTCCAGCATCAACCCCCTGCCAGTAGAGGGGGGCTGAAGCTACAGGTCCAGCACAACCCCCTGCCAATCGAGGGGGGGAGGGCAGTAGCTACAGGTCCAGCACCAACCCCTTGCCAGTAGAGGGGGCTGGAGCTACAGGTCCAACACCAACCCCCCCTGCCTGTAGAGGGGGGCTGCATCTAAAGGTCCAGCACCAACCCCCTGCCAGTAGAGAGGGGGCTGCAGCTACAGGTCCAGCATTAACCCCCTGCCAGTAGAAGGGGGGGGGGCTGCAGCTACAGGTCCAGCAACAACCCCGGCCAGTAGAGGGGGGGCTGCAGCTACAGGTCCAGCACCAACCCCCTGCCAGTAGAGTGGGGGGGAGGGGCTGGAGCTACAGGTCCAGCACCAACCCCCTGCCAGTAGGGTTGGGCTGGAGCTACAGGTCCAGCACCAACCCCCTGCCAGTAGAGGGGGGCTGGAGTTACAGGTCCAGCACCACCCCCCTGCCAGTAGAGGGGGCTGAAGCTACAGGTCCAGCACCAACCCCCTGCCAGTAGAGGGGGGCTGAAGCTACAGGTCCAGCACCAACCCCCTGCCAGTAGAGGGGGACTGGAGCTACAGGACCAGCACCAACCTAATGCCAGTAGAGAGGGGCTGGAGCTAGAGGTCTGGCACCCAGTAGAGTGGGCTGGAGCTACAGGTCCCGCACCATCCCCCTGCCTAAAGAGGTGGGACTGGAGCAACAGGCCCAGCACCGACCGTCTGCCAGTAGAGGAGGGGGGGGGGAAGGCTGGATCTACAGGCCCAGCACCAACCCCCTGCCAGTAGAGAAGGGGGTGGAGCTACAGGTCCCGCACCAACCCCCTGCCAGTAGAGGGGGGCTGGAGCTACAGGTCCAGCACCATCCCCCTGCCAGTAGAGGGGGGCTGGAGCTACAGGTCCAGCTCCAATCCCCTGCCAGTAGAGGGGGGCTGGAGCTACAGGTCCAGTATTAACCCCCTGCTAGTAAAGGGGGGGCTGGACCTACAGGTCCAGCACCAGCCCCATGCTAGTAGAGGGGGGGCTGAAGCTACAGGTCCAGCACCAACACCCTGCCAGTAGAGGGGGAGGGGGTGCTGAAGCTCGAGGTTCAGCACCAACCCTGTGCCAGTAGAGGTGGGCTGGAGCTATAGGTCCCACACACACCCCCTGCCTATAGAGGGGGGGGCTGGAGCTACAGGTCCAGCACCATCCTCCTGCCAGTAGAGGGGGGCTGAAGCTATAGGTCCCGCACCAACCCCCTGCCTATAGAGGGGGCTGGAGCTACAGGTCCAGCACGAACCCCCTGCCAGTAGAGGGGGGCTGAAGCTACAGGTTCATCACCAACCCTTTGCCTGTAGAGGGGGGGCTGGAGCTACAGGTCCAGCACCAACCCCCTGTCAGTAGAGGGGGGCTGGAGCTTCAGGTCCAGCACCAACCCCCTGTCAGTAGAGGGGGGCTGGAGCTAGAGGTCTGGCACCAACCCCCTGACAGTAGAGGGGGCTGGAGCTGAAGGTCCAGCACCAACCCCGTGCCAGTAGAGGAGGGGCTGGAGCTACAGGTCCCGCACCAACCCCCTGCCTGTAGAGGTGGGACTGGGTCTACAGGCCCAGCACCGACCGTCTGCCAGTAGAGGGGGGGTTGGAGCTTCAGGTCCAGCACCAACCCTCTGCCAGTAGAGGGGGGCTGGAGCTACAGGTTCAGCACTAACCCCCTGCAGCATAGGGGGGTGCTGGAGCTAAAGGTTCAGCACCAACCCTCTGCCAGTAAAGGGGGGCTGGAGTTACAGGTCCAGCACCAACCCCCTGCCAGTAGAAGGGGCTGGAGCTACAGGTCCAGCACTAACCCCCTGCCAGTAGAGGGGGGCTGAAGCTACAGGTCCAGCACCAACCCTCTGCCATTAGATTTGGGCTGGAGCTACAGGTCCAGCACCAACCCCTGCCAGTAGAGGGGGGTCTGTAGCTACAGGTCCAGTACCAACCTCCTGCCAGTAGAGAGGTTCTAGAGCTACAGGTCCTGCACCAATCCCCTGCCAGTAGATGGGGGGCTGGAGCTACAGGTCCAGCACCAACCCCCTGCCAGTAGAGGGGGCTGAAGCTACATGTCCAGCACCAACCTCCTGCCAGTAGAGTGAGGTTGGAGCTACAGGTCCAGCACCAACCCCTGCCAGTAGAGGGGGGGCTGGAGCTACATGTCCAGCACTATCCCCCTGCCAGTAGAGGGGTGCTAGAGCAACATGTCCAGCACCAACCCCCTGCCAGTAGAGGGGGCTGGAGCTACAGGTCCAGCACCAACCCTCTGCCAGTAGAAGGGGGCTGGAGCTACAGGTCCAGCACCAACCCTCTGCCAGTAGAGGGGGGCTGGAGCTACAGGTCCAGCACTAACCCCCTGCCAGTAGAGGGGGGGCTGCAGCTACAGGTCCAGCACCAAACCCCTGTCAGTAGAGAGGGCTGGAGCTACAGGTCCAGCACCAACCCCCTGTCAGTAGAGGGGATTGGAGCTACAGGTCCAGCACTAACCCCCTGCCAGTAGAGGGGGGCTGAAGCTACAGGTCCAGCACCAACCCCATGCCAGTAGAGTGGGGCTGGAGCTATAGGTCCAGCACCAAACCCCTGCCAGTGCAGGTTGGCTGGAGCTACAGGTCCAGCACCAACCCCCTGCCAGTAGAGGTTAGCTGGAGCTACAGGTCTAGCACCAACCCCCTGCCAGTAGAGTTGGGCTGGAGCTACAGGTCTAGCACCAACCCCCTGCCAGTAGAGTTGGCCTGGAGCTACAGTTCCAGCACCAACTCATGCCAGTAGAGGGGGGGGGGGCTGTAGCTAAAGGTCCTGCACCAACCCCCGTGCTAGTAGAGGGGGGAGGGGGGGCTGGAGCTACAAGTCCAGCAGCAACCTCCTGCCTGTAGAGTGGGGCTGGAGCTACAGGTCCAGCACCAGCCCTCCTGCCAGTAGAAGAGGCTGGAGCTACAGGTCCAGCACGAACCCTCTGCCAGTAAAGGGGGAAAGAGGCTGGAGCTACAGGTCCAGCACCAACCCCCTGCCATTAGAGGGGGCTTAAGCTACAGGTCCAGCACCAACCCCCTGCTAGTAGAGGAGGGCTGCAGCTTCAGGTTCAGCACCAACCCCCTGCCAGGAGAAAGGGGGCTGCAGCTACAGGTCCAGAACCAACCACCTGCCAGTAGAAGGGGGAGTGGGGGCTGCTCCTACAGGTCCAGCAACAACCCTTGCCAGTAGAGAGGGGGCTGGAGCTACAGGTACAGCACCAATCCCTTCCAGTAGAGGGGTGCTGGAGCTACAGATCCAGCACCAGCCCCCTGCCAGTAAAGGGGGCTGGAGCTACAGGTCCAGCACCAACCTCCTGCCAGTAGAGTGGGGTTGGAGCTACATGTCCAGCACTATCCCCTTGCCAGTAGAGGGGGGACTGAAGCTACAGGTCCAGCACCAACCCTCTGCCAGTAGAAGGGGGCTGGAGCTACAGGTCCAGCACCAACCCTCTGCCAGTAGAGGGGGGGCTGGAGCTACAGGTCCAGCAATAACCCCCTGCCAGTAGAGGGGGGCTGAAGCTACAGGTCCAGCACCAATCCCCTGCCAGTAGATGGGGGGCTGGAGCTACAGGTCCAGCACCAACCCCTGCCAGTAGAGGGGGCTGGAGCTACAGGTCCAGCACCAACCCCCTGTCAGTAGAGGGGGCTGGAGCTACAGGTCCAGCACTAACCCCCTGCCAGTAGAGGGGGGCTGAAGCTACAGGTCCAGCACCAATCCCCTGCCAGTAGATTGAGGGCTGGAGCTAGAGGTCTAGCACCAACCCACTGCCAGTAGAGGGGGCTGGAGCTACAGGTCCAGCACCAACCCCCTGCCCGTAGAAGTGGCTAGAGCTACAAGTCCAGCACCAACCCCCTGCCAGTAGAGGGGGGCTGGAGCTACACGTCCAGCACCAACCTCCTGCCAGCAAAGGGGGGCGGCTGGAGCTAGAGGTCCAGTACCAACCCCTCTGCCAGTAGAGGGGGGTCTAGAGCGAGAGGTCCAGCACAAACCCCCTGCCAGTAGAGGGGGGTCTAGAGCGAGAGGTCCAGCACCAACCCCCTCCCAGTAGAGGGGGGTCTAGAGCGAGAGGTCCAGCACCAACCCCCTGCGAGTAGATGGGGGCTGGAGCTACATGTCCAGCATCACACCCCCTGCCAGTAGAGTGGGGCTGGAGCTATAGGTCCAACACCAGCCCCATGCCAGTAGACGGGGGCTGGAGCTACAGGTCCAGCACCAACCCTCTGCCAATAGAGGGAGGGTTGGAGCTACAGGTCCAGCACCAATCCCTGCCAGTAGAGGGGGGCTGTAGCTACAGGTCCAGCACCAACCCCCTGCCAGTAGAGGGGTGCTGGAGCTACAGGTCCTGCACCAACCCCAATGCTAGTAGAGGGGGGAGGGGGTCTGGAGCTACAAGTCCAGCACCAACCTCCTGCCAGTAGAGTGGGGCTGGAGCTACAGGTCCAGCACCAACCCCTGCCATTAGAGGGGGGGCTGGAGCTACATGTCCAGCACCATCCCCCCTGCCAGTAGAGGGGGGCTGGAGCTACAGGTCCAGCACCAACCCCTGCCAGTAGAGGGGGGGCTGTAGGTGCAGGTCCAGCACCAACCCCCTGCCAGTAGAGGGAACTGGAGCTACAGGTCCTGCACAAACCCTCTGCCAGTAGAGGGGGGCTGGAGCTACAGGTCCAGCACCAACCTCCTGCCAGTAGAGGGGGGGGGAGAAGATGGAGCTACAGGTCCAGCATCAACCCCCTGCCAATAGAGGGGGAAGGGTGAAGCTACAGGTCTAGCACCAACCTCCCCCTGCCAGTAGAGGCGGGCTGGAGCTATACATCCAGCACTAATCTCCTGCCATTAGAGGAAAGGCTGGAGCTACAGGTCCAGCACCAATCACCTGCCAGTAGAGGGGGGCTGGAGCTACAGGTCCAGCACCAATCCCCTGCCAGTAGAGGTAAAAAGGCTGGAGCTACAGGTCCAGCACCAATCACCTGCCAGTAGAGGGGGCTGGAGCTACAGGTCCAGCACCAACCCCCTGCCAGTAGAGGGGTGGGGGCTGGAGCAACAGGTCCATCACCACCCTCATTCCAGTAGAGGGGAGCTGGAGCTACATGTCCAGCTCCAACCCCCATGCCAGTAGAGGGGGGCTGCATCTAAAGGTCCAGCACCAACCCCCTGCCAGTAGAGGGTGGGCAAGAGCTACATATCCAGCACCAACCCCCTGCGAGTAGAGGGGGCTGCATCTAAAGGTCCAGAAAAACGCCCTGCCACTAGAGTGGGGCTGGAGCTACAGGTCCAGCACCAACCCCCTGCCAGTAGAGGGGGGCTGGAGCTACAGGTCCAGCACCAACCCCCTGCCAGTTAAGGGGGGGAGGGGGGCTGGAGCTACAGGTCCAGCACCAACCCCCTGCCAGTAGAGGGGGGCTGGAGCTACAGGTCTAGCACCAACCCCCTGCCAGTAGAGGGGGGGCTGTAGCTACAGGTCCCACACAAACCCCCTGCCAGTAGAGGTGAGGCTGGAGCTACATGCCAAGCACCAGCCCTTTGCCAGTAGAGGGAGGCTGGAGCTACAAGTCCAGCACCTAACCCCTGCCAGTAGAGGGGCGCTGGAGCTACAGGTCCAGCATCAACCCCCTGCCATTAGAGGGGGGCTGAAGCTACAGGTCCAGCACAACCCCCTGCCAATCGAGGGGGGGAGGGCAGGAGCTACAGGTCCAGCACCAACCCCTTGCCTGTAGAGGGGGCTGGAGCTACAGGTCCAACACCAACCCCCCCTGCCAGTAGAGGGGGGCTGCATCTAAAGGTCCAGCACCAACCCCCTGCCAGTAGAGAGGGGGCTGCAGCTACAGGTCCAGCATTAACCCCCTGCCAGTAGAAGGGGAGGGGGCTGCAGCTACAGGTCCAGCAACAACCCCGGCCAGTAGAGGGGGGGCTGCAGCTACAGGTCAGCACCAACCCCCTGCCAATAGAGTGGGGGCGAGGGGCTGGAGCTACAGGTCCAGCACCAACCCCCTGCCAGTAGGGTTGGGCTGGAGCTACAGGTCCAGCACCAACCCCCTGCCAGTAGAGGGGGGCTGGAGTTACAGGTCCAGCACCACCCCCCTGCCAGTAGAGGGGGCTGAAGCTACAGGTCCAGCACCAACCCCCTGCCAGTAGAGGGGGGCTGAAGCTACAGGTCCAGCACCAACCCCTTGCCAGTAGAGGGGGGCTGAAGCTACAGGACCAGCACCAACCTCCTGCCAGTAGAGAGGGGCTGGAGCTAGAGGTCTGGCACCAACCCCCTGCCAGTAGAGTGGGCTGGAGCTACAGGTCCCGCACCATCCCCCTGCCTGAAGAGGTGGGACTGGAGCAACAGGCCCAGCACCGACCGTCTGCCAGTAGAGGAGGGGGGGGGAAGGCTGGATCTACAGGCCCAGCACCAACCCCCTGCCAGTAGAGAAGGGGGTGGAGCTACAGGTCCAGCACCAACCCCCTGCCAGTAGAGGGGGGCTGGAGCTACAGGTCCAGCACCATCCCCCTGCCAGTAGAGGGGGGCTGGAGCTACAGGTCCAGCTCCAATCCCCTGCCAGTAGAGGGGGGCTGGAGCTACAGGTCCAGTATTAACCCCCTGCTAGTAGAGGGGGGGGGCTGGACCTACAGGTCCAGCACCAGCCCCATGCTAGTAGAGGGGGGCTGAAGCTACAGGTCCAGCACCAACACCCTGCCAGTAGAGGGGGAGGGGGTGCTGAAGCTCGAGGTTCAGCACCAACCCTGTGCCAGTAGAGGGGGGCTGGAGCTATAGGTCCCACACACACCCCCTGCCTATAGAGGGGGGGGGCTGGAGCTACAGGTCCAGCACCATCCCCCTGCCAGTAGAGGGGGGCTGGAGCTATAGGTCCCGCACCAACCCCCTGCCTATAGAGGGGGCTGGAGCTACAGGTCCAGCACGAACCCCCTGCCAGTAGAGGGGGGCTGAAGCTACAGGTTCATCACCAACCCTCTGCCAGTAGAGGGGGGGGGCTGGAGCTACAGGTCCAGCACCAACCCCCTGCCAGTAGAGGGGGGCTGGAGCTTCAGGTCCAGCACCAACCCCCTGTCAGTAGAGGGGGGCTGGAGCTAGAGGTCTGGCACCAACCCCCTGACAGTAGAGGGGGCTGGAGCTGAAGGTCCAGCACCAACCCCGTGCCAGTAGAGGAGGGGCTGGAGCTACAGGTCCCGCACCAACCCCCTGCCTGTAGAGGTGGGACTGGGTCTACAGGCCCAGCACCGACCGTCTGCCAGTAGAGGGGGGGTTGGAGCTTCAGGTCCAGCACCAACCCTCTGCCAGTAGAGGGGGGCTGGAGCTACAGGTTCAGCACTAACCCCCTGCAGCATAGGGGGGTTCTGGAGCTATAGGTACAGCACCAACCCTCTGCCAGTAGAGGGGGGCTGGAGTTACAGGTCCAGCACCAACCCCCTGCCAGTAGAAGGGGCTGGAGCTACAGGTCCAGCACTAACCCCCTGCCAGTAGAGGGGGGCTGAAGCTACAGGTCCAGCACCAACCCTCTGCCATTAGATTTGGGCTGGAGCTACAGGTCCAGCACCAACCCCTGCCAGTAGAGGGGGGTCTGTAGCTACAGGTCCAGTACCAACCTCCTGCCAGTAGAGAGGTTCTAGAGCTACAGGTCCTGCACCAATCCCCTGCCAGTAGATGGGGGGCTGGAGCTACAGGTCCAGCACCAACCCCCTGCCAGTAGAGGGGGCTGGAGCTACATGTCCAGCACCAACCTCCTGCCAGTAGAGTGGGGTTGGAGCTACAGGTCCAGCACCAGCCCCTGCCAGTAGAGGGGGGGCTGGAGCTACATGTCCAGCACTATCCCCCTGCCAGTAGAGGGGTGCTAGAGCTACATGTCCAGCACCAACCCCCTGCCAGTAGAGGGGGCTGGAGCTACAGGTCCAGCACCAACCCTCTGCCAGTAGAGGGGGGCTGGAGCTACAGGTCCAGCACTAACCCCCTGCCAGTAGAGGGGGGGCTGAAGCTACAGGTCCAGCACCAATCCCCTGCCAGTAGATTGGGGGCTGGATCTACAGGTCCAGCACCAACTCCCTGCCAGTAGAGGGGGCTGGAGCTACAGGTCCAGCACCAACCCCCTGTCAGTAGAGAGGGCTGGAGCTACAGGTCCAGCACCAACCCCCTGTCAGTAGAGGGGGCTGGAGCTACAGGTCCAGCACTAACCCCCTGCCAGTAGAGGGGGGCTGAAGCTACAGGTCCAGCACCAATCCCCTGCCAGTAGATGGGGGGCTGGAGCTAGAGGTCTAACACCAACCCACTGCCAGTAGAGGGGGCTGGAGCTACAGTTCCAGCACCAACCCCCTGCCCGTAGAAGTGGCTGGAGCTACAGGTCCAGCACCAACCCCCTGCCAGTAGAGGGGGGTCTGGAGCTACATGTCCAGCATCAAACCCCCTGCCAGTAGAGTGAGGCTGGAGCCATAGGTCCAACACCAGCCCCATCCCATTAGACGGGGGCTGGAGCTACAGGTCCAGCACCTTCCCTCTGCCAATAGAAGGAGGGTTGGAGCTACAGGTCCAGCACCAGTCCCTGCCAGTAGAGGGGGGCTGTAGCTACAGGTCCAGCACCAACCCCTGCCAGTAGAGGGGGGGCTGTAGCTGCAGGTCCAGCACCAACCCCCTGCCAGTAGAGGGAGCTGGAGCTACAGGTCCTGCACAAACCCTAAGCCAGTAGAGAGGGGCTGGAGCTACAGGTCCAGCACCAACCTCCTGCCAGTAGAGGGGGGGGAGAAGATGGAGCTACTGGTCCAGCATCAACCCCCTGCCAATAGAGGGGGAAGGGTGAAGCTACAGGTCTAGCACCAACCCCCCCTGCCAGTAGAGGCGGGCTGGAGCTATACATCCAGCACCAATCTCCTGCCAGTAGAGAGGGGCTGGAGCTACAGCACCAGCACCAATCCCCTGCCATTAGAGGAGACGCTGGAGCTACAGGTCCAGCACCAATCACCTGCCAGTAGAGGGGGGCTGGAGCTACAGGTCCAGCACCAATCCCCTGCCTGTCGAGGGTGGGGGGGGGGGGGCTGGAGCTACATGTCCAGAACTAAGCTCCTGCCAGTAGAGAGGGGCTGCAGCTAAAGGTCCAGCACCAACCCGCTGCCAGTATATGGAGGGCTGGAGCTACAGGTCCAGCACCAACCCCCTGCCAGTAGAGGGCAAGCAAGAGCTACAGGTCCAGCACCAACCCCCTGCCAGTAAAGGGGGAGCTGGAGCAACAGGTCCATCACCACCCCCATTCCAGTAGAAGGGAGCTGGAGCTACATGTCCAGCACCAACCCCCTGCCAGTAGAGGGGGGCTGCATCTAAAGGTCCAGCACCAACCCCCTGCCAGTAGAGGGTGGGCAAGAGCTACATATCCAGCACTAACCCCCTGCGAGTAGAGGGGGGCTGCAGCTACAGGTCCAGCACCAACCCCCTGCCAGTAGAGAGGGGCTGGAGCTTCAGGTTCAGCACCAACCCCCTGCTAGTAGAGAGGTGGCTGGAGCTACAGGTCCAGCACCAACCCCCTGCCAGTAGAGAGGGGACTGCAGCTTCAGGTTCAGCACCAACCCCCTGCTAGTTGAGAGGTGGATGCAGCTACAGGTCCAGCACCAACCCCCTGCCAGTAGAGAGGGGCTGGAGCTACAAGTCCAGCACCAACCCCCTGCCAGTAGAGGGGGGTTGCTGCTACAGGTCCAGCACCAACCCCCTGCCAGTAGAGGGGGGCTGGAGTTACAGGTCCAGCACCAACTCCCTGCCAGTAGAGGGGGACTGGAGTTACAGGTCCAGCACCAACCCACTACCAGTAGAGAGGGGCTGGAGCTTCAGGTTCAGCACCAACCTCCTGCCAGTTGAGGGGGGCTGGAACTACAGGTCTAGTACCAACCCCTTGCCAGTATAGGGGCTGGAGCTACATGTCCAGCACAAACCCCCTGCCAGTAGATAGGGAGTGTGGAGCTACAGGTAAAGTACGAACCCCCTGCGAGTAGAGGGGGGCTGGAGCTACAGGTCCAGTACCAATCCCCCCTGCCATTAGACGGGGGCTGGAGCAACAGGTCCAGCACCAACCCCCTGCCAGTTAAGGGGGGGGGGCCTTAAGCTACAGGTCCAGTACCAAACCCCTGCCAGTAGAGGGGGCTGGAGCTACAGGTCCAGCACCAGCCCCCTGCCAGTAAAGGGGGGAGGGGGCTGGAGCTACAAGTCTAGCACCAACCTCCTGCCAGTAGAGGGGGGCTGGAGCTACAAGTCCAGCACCAACCCCCTGCCAGTAGAGGGGGGCTGTAGCTACAGGTCCCGCACAAACCCCCTGCCAGTAGAGGTGGGGCTGGAGCTACAGGTCCAGCACCAAGCCCCTGCCAGTAGAGGGGCGCTGGAGCTAGAGGTCCAGTACCAACCCCCTGCCAGTAGAGGGGGGGGGGGCTGGAGGTACAGGTCCATGATAATGGGGCTGACACTTACCACAGGCGATAATATGGCTGACACTGTCCACAGGTGATAATGGGGCTGACACTGACCACAGGTGATAATGGGGCTGACACTGACCACAGGTGATAATGGGGCTGACACTGTCCACAGGTGATAATGGGGCTGACAATGACCACAGGTGATAATGGAGCTGTCACTGTCCACAGGTGATAATGGGGCTGACACTGACCACAGGTGATAATTTGGCTGACACTGACCACAGGTGATAATGGGGTTGACACTGACCACAGGTGATAATTGGGTTGATACTGACCACAGGTGATAATGGGGCTGACACCGTCCGCATGTGATAATGGGGCTGACACTGACCACAGGTGATAATTTGGCTGACACTGACCACAGGTGATAATGGGGCTGACACTGTCCACAGGTGATAATGGAGCTGACACTGACCACAGGTGATAATGGGGTTGACACTGTCCACAGGTGATAATGGGGTGACACTGTCCACAGGTGATAATGGGGCTGACACTGTCCACATGTGATAATGGGGCTGACACTGACCATAGGTGATAATGGGGCTGACACTGTCCACAGGTGATAATGGGGCTGACACTGTCCACAGGTGATAATGGGGCTGACACTGTCCACATGTGATAATAGGGCTGACACTGACCATAGGTGATAATGGGGCTGACACTGTCCACAGGTTATAATGGGGCTGACACTGACCACAGGTGATAATAGGGCTGACACGGTCCACAGGTGATAATGGGGCTGACACTGTCCACAGGTGATAATGGGGTTGACACTGACCATAGGTGATAATGGGGCTGACACTGTCCACAGGTGATAATGGGGTTGACACTGTCCACAGGTGATAATGGGGTTGACACTGACCACAGGTGATAATGGGGCTGACACTGTCCACAGGTGATAATGGGGGTGACACTGACCACAGGTGATAATGGGGCTGACACTGTCCACAGGTGATAATGGGGCTGACACTGTCCACAGGTGATAATGGGGCTGACACTGACCACAGGTGATAATGGGGTTGACACTGACCACAGGTGATAATGGGGGTAACACTGACCACAGGTGATAATGGGGGTAACACTGACCACATGTGATAATGGGGGTGACACTGACCACATGTGATAATGGGGGTGACACTGACCACAGGTGATAATGGGGGTGACACTGACCACAGGTGATAATGGGGCTGACACTGTCCACAGGTGATAATGGGGCTGACACTAACCACAGGTGATAATGGGGCTGACACTGTCCACAGGTTGAGGACCTCCGCAGGATAAGGGAGCCCGTCAAGAGGCTGGTGGAGGCTGGCCGGGTGTTGGCCGTCCAGGAAGACCAAGATGGCCGCCGCTCTGCCAGGAAAACTCTACAAGACGGACAGCTGTACCTCCACCCACTCCTGCGTCAGCCCACGCCCGCCGACGCTCACACCCTCCAGGTTACTTTATCACACCCACTTGTCTTACTAACATTACTGACTTACTGAGTTATGATAACTAATATGATAACATTTTGTTATACAGTTATCAGCATGATTTATTTCATTTTCTGCAGGAGAGTGAGGTTGTGGGCGTGCTGGAGCCCTCCTGCACCCTGGCGTTCCTTGACCTCGGGTGGGCGGGGTCAACAAGAGGGCGGGTCACCATCCAGCTGACCCCTGACACTCCGCTGGCCAGACAGTTTGTGTTGTTGTGTACGGGCCAGCGGGGCCACACCTACCGCAACACTAAACTGTTGTAGGTGTGGGGCAAGGGTCAGCCGGGGGAGTGTGTGGGGGGCGGATACTACGAGAGTAATGATGGTGAGGGAGGAGCCCCACTGCTGCCTGACCTCCAGGGGCAGTACCGGGGGTCAGCCCGCGCAGGAGCTGTGTTGGCCAGTGGTGGGTCGCGGGGTCCCGGGAGTGCCCAGTTCGCCATCACCACCAGGGACCTCCAGGATAGTTACCAGTGGCCACGTGTCTTCGGTGATGTGGTGAGCGGCCTGGATGTGGTGAGGGCAGCAGTCAACCACAGTGACATTAGGGAGGTGACTGTGGTGGACTGTGGTGTTGTGCTGCCACTCTAGTTCACTGTACCACCACCATCATCACCACTGTGGTGTTGTGCTGCCACTCTAGTTCACTGTACCACCACCATCACTACTGTGGTGTTGTGCTGCCACTCTAGTTCACTGTACCACCACCGTCACTACTGTGGTGTTGTGCTGCCACTCTAGTTTACTGTACCACCACCATCACTACTGTGGTGTTGTGCTGCCACTCTAGTTCACTGTACCACCACCATCACTACTGTGGTGTTGCGCTGCCACTCTAGTTCACTGTACCACCACCATAACTACTGTGGTGTTGTGCTGCCACTCTAGTTCACTGTACCATCACCATCACTACTGTGGTGTTGTGCTGCCACTCTAGTTCACTGTACCACCACCATAACTACTGTGGTGTTGTGCTGCCACTCTAGTTCACTGTACCATCACCACCACTACTGTGGTGTTGTGCTGCCACTCTAGTTCACTGTACCATCACCATCACTACTGTGGTGTTGTGCTGCCACTCTAGTTCACTGTACTATCACCACCATCACTACTGTAGTGTTGTGCTGCCACTCTAGTTCACTGTACTATCACCATCACTACTGTGGTGTTGTGCTTCCACTCTAGTTAAATAAATAATAAATAAATAAATGTTTATTTAGGTAGGGTACATACATACAAGAAATTTTTACAAAGATTGGTTGACTTATAGGTAGAGCTAGTACATACAATGCCTAAAGCCACTTTTACGCAAAGCGTTTCAGGCATGAAAAACTTAAATGACAAGCTTAATACTAATTGAGCATAAAGAGTAGAATGAAAACAAGAAATGAAAACATAGCTGAAAAAGCAGCAGAAATACAATTATGTCGACAAACAGCGATCTTTAAAAAAAAAACAGACATTGGTTGACAATAGAAGGGTAAGGTAGGTTACAGGGAATTTATTAGGTATAGCTTCGTTTTTATCTTAAACTAGTTGAGAGAGGTACAGTCTTTAACATGGTTGGGAAGGTCATTCCACATTCTGGGCCCCTTGATTCGTAGAGCATTTCTAGTTTGATTAAGTCGAACTCTAGGAATATCAAAACGGTATTTATTTCTGGTGTAGTGCTCATGGGTTCTGTTACAACCTTCTATGAAGCTTTTGAGATCAGGATTGGCATTATAGTTTAGCGTTTTATATATGTATAATACACATGAGAGAATGTGCAGTGACTTAATGTCTAACATTTTCAGAGATTTGAGTAGGGGTACCGAGTGATGTCTGGGGCCAGAGTTGGATATTGTCCTAATAGCAGCTTTGTGTTGAGTAATTAGAGGACGTAAGTGATTTTGGGTAGTAGAGCCCCAAGCACAAATACCATAGTTGAGATATGGATAGATAAGGGAGTAATAGAGAGTCACCAGGGCAGGGTGTGGTACATAATATCTGATCTTAGAAAGAATGCCCACAGTTTTTGAAACTTTTTTTGATATATTTAGAATGTGTCCCTGGAAATTCAGCTTATGGTCAATGAGAATGCTAAGGAATTTGCCATCTAATTTGTTACAAATTTGGGTATTGTTTATTTTGAGATTTATTTGATTAGAGGATTTATTGCCAAACATAATATAGAAAGTTTTGTCAATGTTAAGGGTGAGTTTGTTGGCAGTTAACCAAAGATGGACTTTATTTAGCTCAGTATTTACTGTGGCATTTAGAGCAAGGGGGTCAGGACTGGAGTAAATGAAGGTTGTGTCGTCAGCAAATAGAATTGGTTTGAGGTGTTGGGAGGCATTTGGAAGGTCATTAATGTAGATGAGAAAGAGGAGAGGGCCAAGTATGCTGCCCTGAGGAACACCAATGTTGATGGGTAGGGTGGGAGAAATTGTATTATTCACAGAAACATATTGGAGCCTGTCAGTAAGGTAGGATTTGAGGTATTGCAGGGAGTGTCCTCTGACTCCATAATGATGTAATTTAAGAAGAAGGTTTTGGTGGTTGACAGTGTCAAAAGCTTTACGCAGGTCCACAAATAACCCAACAGGGAACTCATTTTTATCAAGAGCTGTATGAATCGAGTTAAGCATACTAATAAGTGCATCGTTAGTGCTTTTTTTGGGTCTGAAGCCATATTGGCAAGGGCTAAGTATATTGTGTTTGGCTAGATATGAGTAAAGCTGCTTATAGATTAGTTTTTCAAAAATTTTTGACAAGTTTGGCAGGATTGATATAGGTCTGTAGTTGTTAACATCTGTGAGATCACCACATTTGTGGACAGGCGTTACTCTCGCTTTTTTTTAGAATAGCTGGTAAAGTTTGCAGTTAAAGTGACTTGTTGAAGAGCAAAGCAATAGCACGGGCTAAAGATCTGGAGGCTTTTTTGTAAATTAAAGTTGGTATCTCCTCAAGGGCACTAGACTTGGTTTTAAGGGAAAGGAATTATCTCATTGATGTCAGTGGAATTAATAGGTTTTAGGTACAGAGACTGTGGATAGTTACCTGTAAGATAGTCCTTAATGTCAGTACTGGAAGATGGAATATCATTTGCAACTGATGACCCAATGGAAGAGAAGAACCTATTGAACTCAATAGCAAAATCAGAGGCTGAAAGCTGACCATCGTTATTGGACAGGAGTGTTGGTTTGTTATTTAAAGACTTCTTTGATCCCAATATTTGTGAAATTGTGCTCCAAGTTTGTTTAATGTTGCTCTTTATTTAGGTAAATTTATCTTCGTAGTATTTAGTTTTGGCTCTTCTAATTATCTTAGATAGCAATAATGAGTAATTCTTTGAGAATTCTTTGGAGACAATTCCTAACCTATACTTCTTCTCAAGGTCATGTTTTTTAATAATGGATTTAAGTATTCCCTTTGTAAGCCAGGGATTGTTAAGCCTTTTGGTTGTGACTTGTTTTGTAAGCATAGGACAGTGGGTGTTATAAAGGCTAAGAGTTTTTTGAAGAAAAGATTGCACTGCTAGGTTGATGTCCTCTATGTTACCTAACTCGGACTCCCAGTTGACATTATCAGCAGCAGTTATAAAATTGTCTATAGCAGTTTCATTGTGCAGTCTAAAACGTAACTCTCTTGACTCTAGAGTTGGTTTGCTAATGTTAGTTAAGAGAAATGTGGGGTAATGGTCTGTAGTGTTATCGGTGATTATACCTGAAGTAAGCGGAGAGGTTATGTTTGTCCAGATGTGATATAGAGTCGTGGCAGTGCTATCAGTGATTCTAGTAGGTCTAGTGATTAAGGGTATGAGGAAGCAGGAATTCATACAGTTGAGGAAACTAACAGCAGTAGGGTGTTCATGCTCGCAGAGGTCAATATTAAAGTCCCCTGCGATAATTAGATGGTTTTTGTTCAGTCTGTTATCAAGTATTAGATTTCTAAGGTTTGAGTTGAATTCGGACACATCAGTGTTAGGAATTCTATAGACTGCACCCACAGACAGGACAGACTCGGCACCCTTGACTCTGAAGCTGGCGAAGATATACTCCCCATAGCAGTCTCTAGTTCTAATTTCTTTTAAGCATGTTAGTTCTTGGTGGTAGTAAAGAGCAGTGCCACCACCTCTCTGAAGTTGACGACAGTTGTGAATTGCTGAGTAGTTAGGCATGTTAAAGAGTTGAGTAGTATCCTCTTTCAACCATGTTTCAGTAAGTATAATAAAAGAGAATTTGTTGTCAATAGCTTCAATCAAGGCACTAACATCATCGAAGTGTTTACCTAGGGATCTAACGTTCAAATTGATTACAGAGATATTGTGATTATGAGTTACTACATTGTTTACATCATGTGCTGCAAAATATCTGCAATTTAGATCATTAAAGTGATTATTTTCACAGATAGTGGATAAGAGGTTAAGTTCTGGGTCTATACTTGACTGCATAAAAAAAGCTGAATGCAGGAAAAACAAGGAAAGAAAGGCAAATTACGAGGTAGAAATAAGCTATAAAATAGGGAAAAAAATGTACACAATACTGTACAAAACAAACACAAAAGGGGCTTACAGGGGTACAATGGAGTAAGGGAGTATGGCTAGGCTAGGCAACCTAGGTAATAAATGAGATTAAAGAAAAAACATATAAACATGGACTATACAAAACACAAGATATAGATATACAAAACAAAAATATAAACAAGACTAAGCAATACAAAAACAAATTGAGCAAAAATGAAAAATGAGGTAGATTGCTTACAAGTACTCTCAGGTACACTGTAAGTAACAATAGATAGATAATATATATCAATATAGATAAGAATGTCACGATACAATAAGATAAGCAGTTACAGGAACAGTTGAAAACAAATCTGCTGTAAAATAGAAAGTAATTATAGCAAAACACAACAATATAATAATATAACAATACAATAAGAGCTTACAAAGTATTGAGTCTGCTAAATTAGAGAATAATTATGGCAAAACACAACAATAAATGCAAGTAAACAAAAGAATTGAAACAATTAGAGGTAGAATTAAGGTCACTAGATAGCCATGGAGGATACACAAGTTTGGTGGAGAGAACAAAAAATCAGTAGAGACTGACAAGATGAATATATAAAAAAATTGACAAATGATAATTGTAAAGTAAAATAATCTTAAAGATAATAAATTTTATTAAGCTTAGTTTTAACTTATAATTAGTATGAATTTAATTAAAAGAACAAAAATGAGATCAATAATTGATTTCAATAAATGACATAGAACAATACAAATAAATGACATGTTACATTTGACATGTTACATAAATGACATGTTACATTTGTCAATTCCTACTTATATTATTTACATGTTCTGCAGAATTTAATTTACTAATAAAAAATTTAAGCCCATTCGGCCTGTGTCTTTTTCCCCCTGGTCAGGAAATGGCCTCTGCTTTGAAATACAAAGCGGAGATGTTTCTGAAGAGGGGGACAAAGAAACAATTGCGCAGTGTGCCCCGCGCAGATGCGCGGGAAGTCTGGGGCCATATAAATTCTGAGGCAGAGAGGGGCTCTCCCTCACTCCCACCCGACCGCCGCAGTACTCGAAACTCCCACCCGCCTCCCCTTCATGCAAGTGGCAGTTCCCAGTCATGCTTTGTGCCAGTGTCCCTGTCTTCCCCACCGCAAGTGGGGAGGGGGGTGCAGCGCCGGTCCCCAAGTGTCCCGCTGTCCGCAGCTAATCCTTTGCCCAGTCTAGGTGCTAGTAAGAGTCAGGAAACACTTCTTATTCCTTAGCGGCCGGCCTCACGCCCTGGGAAAAACTTCTCCTATTTGTCATATCAATTTTCCCCAGTCACTAGGTATTTTCTGCCCGCCTGTTAATTCTAGGATTTCCCATTATGTCTTGGTAGGGCTTCGTTAAGTGTTGTGTCTATACACTTTATTTCCCCTTTGTGTCCTGACTGTTATACCTAGTTCTAATTATATTTCATCTGCCATTAGGTTTCTGCAGAACGTGTTTGCCATGTCTAGGCTATGCTTACTACTACGGGGGTACATTTTAAGTTAATTAGTCCTCAGACATGGACATGTTACATTTGTTAATTCCTACTTATATTATTTACATGTTCTGCAGAATTTAATTTACTAATAAAAAATTTAAGCCCATTCGGCCTGTGTCTTTTTCCCCCTGGTCAGAAAACAAGTATAAAGGTAAAACGGAAAGTAAAATGACATGCACTTAGGCAATGCATAACTAGCAATAAATTGCTGATGGAACTAATCATAATACGAGTCCAAGATAAACTTAAAGGGAGAGGCATGAGGCCCGAATACAGCGTCTAGGACATCCTAGCTGACTTTACTTAACTTAAAGGTGAAGCATAAGTTAAACAAACATAATTGTAAACCAGTAAAGTAAAAACATGCAGCAAGAGCGATGTAAAATGCGAGAAATTTGCTGAGGAAACTAAACGTAAATGCAGGGCCAGAATAAACTTAAAGCATGAGGCAAGGGCCCGATCCCTGCAACTATCACATCCTAGCTGACTTTACATAATAACTTAAAGGCAAAGCAGAAGTTAAACAAACATAAATGTAAAACCAGCAAAAGAAAATATGCAGCTTGACACTGCATAAAATTCATTAATAAATTAAGGAAACTTATGGAAAATACAAGTCCATAAAAACTTAAAGCTAGAGGCCGGAGGCCTGTGACACAGCAGCTAGCCTAACCTAGCTGACTTTACCTAATAACTTAAAAGCAATAAGCAAAATGTTAAACAAACATAATTGTAAACCAGTAAAAATAAATACACATGCAGCAAGACGCTGCATAATTTGCGGGAATAATTAGCTGATGTAACTAAACGTAAATGCAGGGCCAGTAATCTTAAAGCAAGAGGCAAGGGGGGTGGGGGCCGTACTCTGCGCCACCTGAGTTATTTAATAACTTAATGGCAAACAATAGTTAAACAATCACAATTGCAAAACCAGTAAGAGTAAATAACATGCAGCTTGACCCGCATAAATTGCAGTAATAAATTGAGGTAAATTAATGGTACGCAATACCAAGATAATCTTAAAGTCAAAGGCATGAGGCTTGTAACTCAGAAACTAGCACAACCTAGGTTACTTTACTTAATAAATAACTCAATACAAGAAGCAAGAGTTTTAATAAGTTAATAAAACATGCACGAGGGCAATGCATAAATTGTAATAATAAATTGCAGAGAGAAACAAATCGTAGTTGCAAGCCCAAGGAAGGTAACAGCAAGAGGCTTGGACCCGCATCACGGGTCCAAGATAAATAAATTGCGGATAAATAAATTGCGAGGCATAACACATTGTAACTGAAAGACAATAATATAAAAAAAATTTATAGCCAGCGTTTAGAGTAGGGTAAAACAACAGCACTAAATAGGAGCTGGCTTGAGCATTAAATGTCCTGGAACAACAATAACAGCACCACCCAATATATAAACATAGGCATGGGGAAAAGCAAAGGTAAAATTACAGTAAATATTGTAGCGTGAGGAAGCACGCCATGACTAACAGTCAGACTTTAAAGAAGCACTTATATACAGAACATGAACAATAATTAACTGCACAACAGAAGTCGCCCAAGCAGCAGACCTCACGTCGACTGGGTGAGGGAGCTTAAGGTACAGGGCTGAGCAGATGGGGGAGGTGGGGGTGGGGGGGTGGACAGGCCTCCTCCCGATTGTGCTTCAAATAACAGCCACCTACTGGAGAAAAACCAGTGCCCTATAACACCGAGGGTCACCTCCCTCTTTAGGTCCACTGCACCTGCATTTGGTCACCAAGGCTGAACCAACAGGCGTGCTTCAGGGGCGCGCGTGCCAACACAGATAAACACTGGTCCGGCGCGCCAACAACACAAACACTGGTCCGGCGCGCCAACACAAACACTACCTTAAATGTTGAGAAGGGCAGGACGCCCCTGACGGGTCGTTCCGAGCCGTTGTCGATAGGAACTGGTGTAGGGTCCATGCTGGGGGAACAGTTGGGCAGGCTAAACTTCTGTGTTTACGACTCGCTGAGCAGCAGTGAGCAGCGTTTTGTAAGAGAGCAGCTGCTGGCTTGTCGGGAAGAGGGCCACGCAGTCTGCGTCCGAGTTTATATAACCTCGGCTCGTTGTGCGCGCAGCTTGGGGCGGTTAAAATCAGCTTCCAGACATACGTTTTCTCTTCCCCTCAGAAAACCCACCGTTTTGGGAAAAACAGTGTTCTTATATGTAATTACTGCTGTCACATGTAGCCTACAGCTATCAAACGTTATTGGGAACACTAAGGAGATCTCGCACTCCTTAAATCACATGGGTGAGAGATTTATCTACCACGCATGCCGATAAACACTCTCGAGAGTTACGTTACTCGACAGAGCGATGGCGGGCTCTCCAGCAGCCTTGTCACTCACCAAATTCTACCAAAATTATGTTAATACTGCAACCACAATACACACATATATATATATATATATATATATATATATATATATATATATATATATATATATATATATATATAAATATATATATTTATATATATATATTTATATATATATATATATATATATATATATATATATATATATATATATATATAAATCACACTTGTCACGGCCCTGGGAACAATAAAAGAAATTAAGACCACACTGTGGTACACTCCACAATAATCATTGCACTCCAATCAATAATCATCCACAGAGAAATATGAAATGAGGTGAACGTTTCGGCTTGTTAAAGCCTTTGTCAACACCAGACTGACTAAGGAGAAGGGGGGAGGATATATAGGCCGACACCTGACCAACCCATCCCTAAGGAAAGAATTTTTGATTGAGAAGATTTGAAAGATTTGATTGATTTGAAAGAAGATTTGATTGAGTCTGCTCTAATCAGTCAGTGTCCAAATCTTCTTAATGTTAGTACTGGAATGTAAAAACTTGATCCATTTTTAAGTTATAATATTGCACAACAGTTTAGCTACCTATGTGCTTTAATATACTGTACCTACAATTTTCTCTCATCTTTTTTTTTCATTTCATGTAATCTGTTATTATTTTTTGTCTATAATTTTGCAAGTATTTACCTCTTTAAAATTTTCTTAGATTAAGGACCTGCCCGAAACGCTGCGCGTGCTAGTGGCTTTACAAGACTGTAATTACCATATTTGTATCCTCACATTCCTTATGTACATTCTTGTATATGCATAAATAAATAAATAAATAAAAGAAACAACTCTGATAGAGAGGCTTACAATGTCTCATTATAATTGTATATTCATATATTGTATGTTCATGAGGCTTTTCTTTAATCTTTCATCCTTATTCTCTGACCACTTAATCCTCTTTGACCATTCTAAGCTAAGCTATACCTGTTTTTGGTTAATTCTTTCCCAAAAAATTCTTTCCTTAGGGATGGGTTGGTCAGGTGTCGGCCTATATATCCTCCCCCCTTCTCCCTTCTCCTTAGTCAGTCTGGTGTTGACAAAGGCTTTAACAAGCCGAAACGTTCACCTCATTTCATATTTCTCTGTGGATTTTCCGCATATATATATATATGTCGTACCAAGTAGCCAGAACGCACTTCTCAGCCTACTATGCAAGGCACGATTTGCCTAATAAGCCAAGTTTTCCTGAATTAATATATTTTCTCAATTTTTTTTCTTATGAAGTGATAAAGCTACCCATTTCATTATGTATGAGGTCAATTTTTTTTTATTGGTATTAAAACTAACGTAGTTATATGACCGAACCTAACCAACCCTACCTAACCTAACCTAACCTATCTCTATAGGTTAGGTTAGGTAGCCGAAAAAGTTAGGTTAGGTTAGGTTAGGTAGGTTAGGTAGTCGAAAAAACATTAATTCATGAAAACTTGGCTTATTAGGCAAATCGGGCCTTGCATAGTAGGCTGAGAAGTGCGTTCTGGCTACTAGGTACGACATATATATATATATATATATATATATATATATATATATATATATATATATATATATATATATATATATATATATATATATATATATATGTATATATATATATATATATATATATATATATATATATATATATATATATATATATATATATATATATATATATATATATATATATATATATGTGAGAAAGCTGCATGAACGCGCAAGCCAAATATCACTAAGAACTCTTTGACCCGGCCAGGATTCGATCATTGGTGTGGTGGTCACGGTACTGTGTACGTTTAGGGGTGACCCTGGACTGCATGGGTTCGAATCCTGGCCGGGTCAAAGAGTTCTTAGTGATATATATATATATATATATATATATATATATATATATATATATATATATATATATATATATATATATATATATATATATATATATATATATATATATATATATATATATATATATTAGTATATTTTGGTAGCAGTCTTTCCTGTAGACATATTTTATTAAATATGACCGAAAAAGTAAGATTAATAATTCTAACACGAATTTTCTCAATCTTTCGTATATTATGCTTCACTGTTGGAGGTAAATCAAAAATCACTTCTCCAAAATTCATTTTTATTTCTAGTCTGACGCGACACGGGCGCGTTTCGTAAAACTTATTACATTTTCAAAGACTTCACAAATACACAACTGATTAGAACTTGCGTTTCCCTGTTTTTATATCTACATTTGAGTGAGGTGGGAAGGGTGATGTGGCATTACATTTGAGTAAGGTGGGAAGGATGATGTGGCATTAGAGGATATTAATAGGGTATTAAAAGTATCAACACAAGACAGAACACGAAACAACGGATATTGAATAGAAGTGTTTGTAGAAAGCCTATTGGTCCATATTTCTTGATGCTTCTATATTGGAGCGGAGTCTTGAGGTGGGTAGAATATAGTTGTGCAATAATTGGCTGTTGATTGCTGGTGTTGACTTCTTGATGTGTAGTGCCTCGCAAACGTCGAGCCGCCTGCTATCGCTGTATCTATCGATGATTTCTGTGTTGTTTACTAGGATTTCTCTGGCGATGGTTTGGTTATGGGAAGAGATTATATGTTCCTTAATGGAGCCCTGTTGTTTATGCATCGTTAAACGCCTAGAAAGAGATGTTGTTGTCTTGCCTATATACTGGGTTTTTTGGAGCTTACAGTCCCCAAGTGGGCATTTGAAGGCATAGACGACGTTAGTCTCTTTTAAAGCGTTCTGTTTCGTGTCTGGAGAGTTTCTCATGAGTAGGCTGGCCGTTTTTCTGGTTTTATAGTAAATCGTCAGTTGTATCCTCTGATTTTTGTCTGTAGGGATAACGTTTCTATTAACAATATCTTTCAGGACCCTTTCCTCTGTTTTATGAGCTGTGGAAAAGAAGTTCCTGTAAAATAGTCTAATAGGGGGTATAGGTGTTGTGTTAGTTGTCTCTTCGGAGGTTGCATGGCTTTTCACTTTCCTTCTTATGATGTCTTCGATGAAACCATTGGAGAAGCCGTTATTGACTAGAACCTGCCTTACCCTACAGAGTTCTTCGTCGACTTGCTTCCATTCTGAGCTGTGGCTGAGAGCACGGTCGACGTATGCGTTAACAACACTCCTCTTGTACCTGTCAGGGCAGTCGCTGTTGGCATTTAGGCACATTCCTATGTTTGTTTCCTTTGTGTAGACTGCAGTGTGGAAACCTCCGCCCTTTTCCATGACTGTTACATCTAGAAAAGGCAGCTTCCCATCCTTTTCCGTCTCGTAAGTGAAACGCAGCACGGAACTCTGCTCAAATGCCTCCTTCAGCTCCTGCAGATGTCTGACATCAGGTACCTGTGTAAAAATGTCGTCAACATACTGTTAAAGTGCACGACCCAGCAGCAAGGAATCAAGCCTTCACGATAAAATATCGCCAGGATCTGATTCGTGATCAGATATACAAGGCAGAGAATGAAATCAAAGACAAAAAAACGCAACTACTTCATGCTACAAACGAGTGGAGAAATAGCAACATCGACCATAGTATCCGTACCCGCATTGAACAACACCTCGACATCCTCACAGACCAACATCACCTCAGCACTGAAACAAGGATTATCAAGAAACTAACAACATTATATGGAGGACCTATGGCAATTCCACGACCAAGAGATGGCTTCCTGAACCTTGCAGGAATTAACCTCACTGAGGACCAAGTCACTCTCCTAAATCTGGGCATAAACTGTCATGTTATGTCCAGACCGAGTGAAATGGCTCGGAAAGTGGAGTTGGAAATTCTATTGGACGACATATTCGACCTCGAGACACAAAAGAAGGTCACTACCAAAGATACCTTACAAGCAGAACTTATTGCAGAAGGAGGAAAGAATCGAGGCAACTACAGAAGCACCATACTGTCCCCCGAGCTTAGAGCGGCAGCTAAAAGCCTTCGAGAGAACAAGGAGATAGTTGTCAGGAGAGGTGACAAGTCGCCAATATATGTCATTCTTAAAAAAGACGAATATCTGGCGAAAATGAACATCATACTCTCTGACCAAACTAAGTTCCAAAGGGTAACGAAGGACACTACAGCCGAATTAAAAGCAAAGGTCAACAAACTGATCGAAACTGTGAACGCCAAGAAATCCGGACTCCACCTGCCAAAGATCATTGGGGAATATAAACCTGGATATGCGTATGGAAATGTCAAGACGCACAAGCCTGGAAACCCACTTCGGCCAATCATTAGTCAGATACCCACACCCACGTACAGATTGGCGAAGCGACTCAACGGCCTGCTGACTCCTTATGTTCCTTGCGCCTTCAGCCTGAAGTCTCCAAAGGAATTTGTGGACTTACTGCGGGGCGCACGGGCCACAGGGATAAGAGCCTCGTTGGACGTAGAATCGCTGTTTACCAACGTACCTGTGGACGAGACAATCGGAATGATAGCCGACAGAGTGTATCGTGATCCAGCCTGTACTCCTCTTGACATGCCAGAAAGTATTCTGAGGAAACTACTCCAAGCTTGTACTAAAGAGGCACCCTTCTTGAGCCCGGATGGGCACATGTATAAGCAAGTAGATGGGGTCGCTATGGGTTCTCCCCTAGGTGTCCTGTTTGCAAACTTCTACATGGGTACCATCGAGCAAAAAGTCTTAGTCGACATGAACTTGAAACCGGCCATATACTGCAGGTATGTTGACGACATTTTTACACAGGTACCTGATGTCAGACATCTGCAGGAGCTGAAGGAGGCATTTGAGCAGAGTTCCGTGCTGCGTTTCACTTACGAGACGGAAAAGGATGGGAAGCTGCCTTTTCTAGATGTAACAGTCATGGAAAAGGGCGGAGGTTTCCACACTGCAGTCTACACAAAGGAAACAAACATAGGAATGTGCCTAAATGCCAACAGCGACTGCCCTGACAGGTACAAGAGGAGTGTTGTTAACGCATACGTCGACCGTGCTCTCAGCCACAGCTCAGAATGGAAGCAAGTCGACGAAGAACTCTGTAGGGTAAGGCAGGTTCTAGTCAATAACGGCTTCTCCAATGGTTTCATCGAAGACATCATAAGAAGGAAAGTGAAAAGCCATGCAACCTCCGAAGAGACAACTAACACAACACCTATACCCCCTATTAGACTATTTTACAGGAACTTCTTTTCCACAGCTCATAAAACAGAGGAAAGGGTCCTGAAAGATATTGTTAATAGAAACGTTATCCCTACAGACAAAAATCAGAGGATACAACTGACGATTTACTATAAAACCAGAAAAACGGCCAGCCTACTCATGAGAAACTCTCCAGACACGAAACAGAACGCTTTAAAAGAGACTAACGTCGTCTATGCCTTCAAATGCCCACTTGGGGACTGTAAGCTCCAAAAAACCCAGTATATAGGCAAGACAACAACATCTCTTTCTAGGCGTTTAACGATGCATAAACAACAGGGCTCCATTAAGGAACATATAATCTCTTCCCATAACCAAACCATCGCCAGAGAAATCCTAGTAAACAACACAGAAATCATCGATAGATACAGCGATAGCAGGCGGCTCGACGTTTGCGAGGCACTACACATCAAGAAGTCAACACCAGCAATCAACAGCCAATTATTGCACAACTATATTCTACCCACCTCAAGACTCCGCTCCAATATAGAAGCATCAAGAAATATGGACCAATAGGCTTTCTACAAACACTTCTATTCAATATCCGTTGTTTCGTGTTCTGTCTTGTGTTGATACTTTTAATACCCTATTAATATCCTCTAATGCCACATCATCCTTCCCACCTTACTCAAATGTAATGCCACATCACCCTTCCCACCTCACTCAAATGTAGATATAAAAACAGGGAAACGCAAGTTCTAATCAGTTGTGTATTTGTGAAGTCTTTGAAAATGTAATAAGTTTTACGAAACGCGCCCGTGTCGCGTCAGACTAGAAATAAAAATGAATTTTGGAGAAGTGATTTTTGATTTACCTCCAACAGTGAAGCATAATATACGAAAGATTGAGAAAATTCGTGTTAGAATTATTAATCTTACTTTTTCGGTCATATTTAATAAAATATATATATATATATATATATATATATATATATATATATATATATATATATATATATATATATATATATATATATATGTCGTACCTAGTAGCCAGAACGCACTTCTCGGCCTACTATGCAAGGCCCGATTTGCCTAATAAGCCAAGTTTTCCTGAATTAATATATTTTCTCTACTTTTTTTCTTATGAAATGATAAAGCTACCCATTTCATTATGTATGAGGTCAATTTTTTTATTGGAGTTAAAATTAACGTAGATATATATGACCGAACCTAACCAACCCTACCTAACCTAACCTAACCTATCTTTATAGGTTAGGTTAGGTTAGGTAGCCGAAAAAGTTAGGTTAGGTTAGGTAGGTTAGGTAGTCGAAAAACAATTATTTCATGAAAACTTGGCTTATTAGGCAAATCGGGCCTTGCATAGTAGGCTGAGAAGTGCGTTCTGGCTACTAAAAACAGGAGGAAGCTCTCAACAAAATGACTGCATGTATCAGTACATTTTCAGCCCAGCGTTCTGTCTCCCAGGATGAACAAGACCAGCAAAAGCTGCTAGACTCTGTTATAGTGTCGTCCCAAGATATACCTGTGGAACATGATGGTGAAAACTGTGTCGAAATAGCTCTGGATCTCTTAAAAGACAAATTGCAGCTCATTCGAAACAAATCTGACGTTATTGCTGCCTACAGAGTAGGCAAAAAGAATCCATCAAGTCAAAACCAACGGAAGGCTTAACAATCCTTGGCTTACAAAGGGAATACTGAAATCCATTAACAAAAAACACGACCTTGAGAAGAAGTATAGGTTAGGAATTGTCTCCAAAGAATTCTCAAAGAATTACTCATTATTGCTATCTAAGATAATTAGACGAGCCAAAACTAAATACTACGAAGATAAATTTACTCAAATAAAGAGCAACATTAAACAAACTTGGAGCACAATTTCACAAATATTGGGATCAAAGAAATCTTTAAATAACAAACCGACTCTCCTGTCTAATAACGATGGTCAGCTTTCAGCCTCTGATTCTGCTATTGAGTTCAATAGGTTCTTCTCTTCCATTGGTTCATCCCTTGCAAATGATATTCCATCTTCCAGTACTGACATTAAGGACTATCTTACAGGTAACTATCCACAGTCTCTGTACCTAAAGCCTATTAACTCCACTGACGTCAATGAGATAATCCTTTCCCTTAAAACCAAGTCTGGTGCCCTTGAGGAGATACCAACTTTAATTTACAAAAAAGCCTCCAGATCTTTAGCCCCTGCTATTGCTTTGCTCTTCAACAAGTCACTTGAACTCCAAACCTTTCCAGATATTCTAAAAAAAGCGAGAGTAACGCCTGTCCACAAATGTGGTGACCCCACAGATGTTAACAACTACAGACCTATATCAATCCTTCCAAACTTGTCAAAAAATTTTGAAAAACTTATATATAAGCAGCTTTACTCATATCTAGCCAAACTCAATATACTTAGCCCTTGCCAATATGGCTTCAGACCCAAAATAAGCACTAACGATGCACTTATTAGTATGCTTAACTCGATTCATACAGCTCTTGATAAAAAGGAGTTCCCTGTTGGGTTATTTGTGGACCTGCGTAAAGCTTTTGATACTGTCAACCACCATAACCTTCTTCTTAAATTACATCATTATGGAGTCAGAGGACACTCCCTACAATACCTCGAGTCCTACCTTACTGACAGGCTCCAATATGTTTCTGTGAATAATACAATTTCTCCCACCCTACCCATCAACATTGGTGTTCCTCAGGGCAGCATACTTGGCCCTCTCCTCTTTCTCATCTACATTAATGACCTTCCAAATGCCTCCCAACACCTCAAACCAATTCTATTTGCTGACGACACAACCTTCATTTACTCCAGTCCTGACCCTCTTGCTCTAAATGCCACAGTAAATACTGAGCTAAATAAAGTCCATCTTTGGCTAACTGCCAACAAACTCACCCTTAACATTGACAAAACTTTCTATATTCTGTTTGGCAATAAATCCTCTAGTCTTATAAATCTCAAAATAAACAATACCCAAATTTGTAACAAATTAGATGGCAAATTCCTTGGCATTCTCATTGACCACAAGCTGAATTTCCAGGGACACATTCTAAATATATCAAAAAAAGTTTCAAAAACTGTGGGCATTCTTTCTAAGATCAGATATTATGTACCACGCCCTGCCCTGGTGACTCTCTATTACTCCCTTATCTATCCTTATCTCAACTATGGTATTTGTGCTTGGGGTTCTACTACCCAAAATCACTTACGTCCTCTAATTACCCAACACAAAGCTGCTATTAGAACAATATCCAACTCTGGCCCCAGACATCACTCGGTACCCCTACTCAAATCTCTGAATATGTTAGATATTAAGTCACTGCACATTCTCTCATGTGTATTATACATATATAAAACGCTAAACTATAATGCCAATCCTGATCTTAAAAGCTTCATAGAAGGTTGTAACAGAACCCATGAGCACCACACCAGAAATAAATACAGTTTTGATATTCCTAGAGTACGTCTTAATCAAACTAGGAAATGCTCTGCAAATCAAGGGGCCCAGAATGTGGAATGACCTTCCCAACCATGTTAAAGACTGTACCTCTCTCAACCAGTTTAAGATAAAAACTAAACACTACCTAATAAATTCCCTGTAATCTACCTCACTCCTCTATTGTCAACCCATGTCTGTTATTTTCTTTTTTTTTTTTTTTAATCAACACTGTTTGTCAACCTATTGTATTTGTGCTGCTTTTTCAGTCATGTTCCCCCTTTTTTTATCTTTATTTGTATTTGTTCTCAACACTTTTTATTCTTTATGCTCAATTAGTATTAAGTTCTAGATATTAATGTTTTTCTTGCCCGAAACGCATTGCGTAATAGTGGCTTTAGGCATTGTATGTACTAGCTCTATCTATATATCAATCCATTAATGTAACATCACTTGTATGTATATACCTTACCTGAATAAACATCTGAATCTGAATCTGAATCTGGAAAATTCGCCTGAAGCTGTCTTCCCAGTTCACGAAATCCAATCTAGTCCGGACAGCTGTAGCCCAACGGAAGGGATTATACATCAACGAGTGCTTGACTAGGAACAGACAGCACCTCCTCTACCGCCTGCGTCAAATCCGTCAAAAAAAACCAGATGCGATTCATCAGTGCTTCGTTAGAGATGGACTGATAAAGGTGAGAAAAACCGCAGAGGGCAAAATGTTCACAATTACTAAAGAAGAGAACCTCAACGCTTTCTTCTCCCAATGTGGTCTGTCTCAGCTCATTACCACTCCCAGTGAATTAACTTAATTAACCCCCTGTCAACTAGTGGGGCTAGGTTTCCTAAGTCTCATTGTTTCATTTTCTGACTTAATTTTTAACTTACTCTTAACTAGTCATTTACTGAAATTATTTAATTGAGTGCATAAATAGTTCTTCAGGTCTTATTAATTATACAGTCATAACTGAACTATTTATAGTTAATAATCATTAGCTTAAATTTGCCTATGCTTATTATTCAACTTTTCTTTGATTCCATTTATTACCTAGGTTGCCTAGCCTCGCCATGCTCCCTTACTCCATTGTACCCCTGGCTTTGCCTGCATCTCAAATTGCAAATTGTTACTTACAGTGTACCTGAGAGTACTTGTAAGCAATCTACCTCATTTTTCATTTTTGCTCAATTTGTTTTTGTATTGCTTAGTCTTGTTTATATTTTTGTTTTGTATTTCTATATCCTGTGTTTTGTATAGTCCATGTTTATATGTTTTTTCGTTAATCTCATTTATTACCTAGGTTGCCTAGCCTAGCCATACTCCCTTACTCCATTGTACCCCTGTAAGCCCCTTTTGAGTTTGCTTTGTTCTGTATTGTGTACATCTTTTTCCCTATTTTATAGCTTATTTCTACCTTGTTATTTGCCTTTCTTCCCTTGTTTTCCTGCAATCAGCTTTTTTTATGCAGACATGTATAGACCCTGAACTTAACCTCTTATCCACTATCTATGACAATTATCACTTTAATGATCTAAATTGCAGATATTTTGCAGCACATGATGTAAACAATGTATTAACTCATACTCACAATATCTCTGTAATCAATTTGAACGTTAGATCCCTAGGTAAACACTTCGATGATGTTAGTGCCTTGATTGAAGCTATTGACAACAAATTCTCTTTTATTATACTTACTGAAACATGGTTGAAAGAGGATACTACTCAGCTCTTTAACATGCCTAACTACTCAGCAATTCACAACTGTCGTCAACTTCAGAGAGGTGGTGGCACTGCTCTTTACTACCACCAAGAACTAACATGCTTAAAAGAAATTAGAACCAGAGACTGCTATGGGGAGTATATCTTCGCCAGCTTCAGAGTCAAGGGTGTCGAGTCTGTCCTGACTGTGGGTGCAGTTTATAGAATTCCTAACACTGATGTGTCCGAATTCAACTCAAACCTTAGAAATCTAATACTTGATAACAGACTGAACAAAAACCACCTAATTATCACAGGGGACTTTAATATTGACCTCTGCGAGCCTGAACACCCCACTGCTGTTAGCTTCCTCAACTGTATGAATTCCTGCTTCCTCATACCCTTAATCACTAGACCTACTAGAATCACTGATAGCACTGCCACGACGCTCGATCACATCTGGACAAACAAAACCTCTCCGCTTACTTCAGGTATAATCACCGATAGCACTACAGATCATTACCCCACATTTCTCTTAACTAACATTAGCAAACCACCTGTTGAGTCAAGAGTGATACGTTTTAGACTACACAATGAAACTGCTATAGACAATTTTATAACTGCTGCTGATAATGTCAACTGGGAGTCCGAGTTAGGTAACATAGTGGACATCAACCTAGCAGTGCAATCTTTTCTTCAAAAAACTCTTAGCCTTTATAATACCCACTGTACTATGCTTACAAAACAAGTCACAACCAAAAGGCTTAACAATCCCTGGCTTACAAAGGGAATACTTAAATCTATTAATAAAAAACATGACCTTGGGAAGAAGTATAGGTTAGGAATTGTCTCCAAAGAATTCTCAAAGAATTACTCATTATTGCTGTCTAAGATAATTAGACGAGCCAAAACTAAATACTACGAAGATAAATTTACCCAAATAAAGAGCAACATTAAACAAACTTGGAGAACAATTTCACAAATATTGGGATCAAAAAAGTCTTTAAATAACAAACCGACTCTCCTGTCTAATAACGATGGTCAGCTTTCAGCCTCTGATTCTGCTATTGAGTTCAATAGGTTCTTCTCTTCCATTGGTTCATCCCTTGCAAATGATATTCCATCTTCCAGTACAGACATTAATGACTATCTTTCAGGTAACTATCCACAGTCTCTGTACCTAAAGCCTATTAATTCCACTGACGTCAATGAGATAATCCTTTCCCTTAAAACCAAGTCTGGTGCCCTTGAGGAGATACCAACTTTAATTTACAAAAAAGCCTCCAGATCTTTAGCCCCTGCTATTGCTTTGCTCTTCAACAAGTCACTTGAACTCCAAACCTTCCCAGATATTCTAAAAAAAGCGAGAGTAACGCCTGTCCACAAATGTGGTAATCTCACAGATGTTAACAACTACAGACCTATATCTATCCTGCCAAACTTGTCAAAAATTTTTGAAAAACTAATCTATAAGCAGCTTTACTCATATCTAGCCAAACTCAATATACTTAGCCCTTGCCAATATGGCTTCAGACCCAAAAAAAGCACTAACGATGCACTTATTAGTATGCTTAACTCGATTCATACAGCTCTTGATAAAAATGAGTTCCCTGTTTGGTTGTTTGTGGACCTGCGTAAAGCTTTTGACACTGTCAACCACCAAAACCTTCTTCTTAAATTACATCATTATGGAGTCAGAGGACACTCCCTACAATACCTCAAATCCTACCTTACTGACAGGCTCCAATATGTTTCTGTGAATAATACAATTTCTCCCACCCTACCCATCAACATTGGTGTTCCCCAGGGCAGCATACTTGGCCCTCTCCTCTTTCTCATCAACATTAATGACCTTCCAAATGCCTCCCAACACCTCAAACCAATTCTATTTGCTGACGACACAACCTTCATTTACTCCAGTCCTGATCCCCTTGCTCTAAATGCCACAGTAAATACTGAGCTAAATAAAGTCCATCTGTGGCTAACTGCCAACAAACTCACCCTTAACATTGACAAAACCTTATATATTCTGTTTGGCAATAAATCCTCTAATCAAAAAAATCTCAAAATAAACAATACCCAAATTTGTAACAAATTAGATGGCAAATTCCTTGGCATTCTCATTGACCACAAGCTTAATTTCCAGGGACACATTCTAAACATATCAAAAAAAGTTTCAAAAACTGTGGGCATTCTTTCTAAGATCAGATATTATGTACTACGCCCTGCCCTGGTGACTCTCTATTACTCCCTTATCTATCCATATCTCAACTATGGTATTTGTGCTTGGGGCTCTACTACCCAAAATCACTTACGTCCTCTAATTACTCAACACAAAGCTGCTATTAGGACAATATCCAATTCTGGCCCCAGACATCACTCGGTACCCCTACTTAAATCTCTGAATATGTTAGACATTAAGTCACTGCACATTCTCTCATGTGTATTATACATATATAAAACGCTAAACTATAATGCCAATCCTGATCTCAAAAGCTTCATAGAAGGTTGTATCAGAACCCATGAGCATCACACCAGAAATAAATACAGTTTTGATATTCCTAGAGTACGACTTAATCAAACTAGAAATGCTCTACAAATCAAGGGGCCCAGAATGTGGAATGACCTTCCCAACCATGTTAAAGACTCTCTCAACCAGTTTAAGTTAAAAGCGAAGCTATACCTAATAAATTCCCTGTAACCTACCTTACCCTTCTATTGTCAACCAATGTCTGTTTTTTTCTTTAAAGAGCGCTGTTTGTCGACATAATTGTATTTGTGCTGCTTTTTCATCTATGTTTTCATTTCTTGTTTTCATTCTACTCATTATGCTCAATTAGTATTAAGCTTGTCATTTAAGTTTATCATGCCCGAAACGCTTTGCGTAATAGTGGCTTTAGGCATTGTATGAACTAGCTCTACCTATAAGTCAAACAATCCTTGTAAATATTTATTGTATGTATGTACCTTACCTAAATAAATTGTATTGTATTGTATTGTACTAGGTACGACATATATATATATATATATATATATATATATATATATATATATATATATATATATATATATATATATATATATATATATACATTATATTAGTATATTTTGGTAGCAGTCTTTCCTGTAGGCATATATTATTATTAAATATGACCGAAAAAGTAAGATTAATTTATTTTATTTATTAATGCATATACAAGAATGTACATAAGGAATGTGAGGATACAATTATGGTAATTACAGTCTTGTAAAGCCACTAGCACGCGCAGCGTTTCGGGCAGGTCCTTAATCTAAGAAAATTTTAAGGAGGTAAATACTTGCAAAATTTATAGACAAAAAAATGATAACAGATTACATGGAATGAAAAAAAAAAGATGAGAGAAAATTATAGGTACAGTATATTAAAGCACATAGGTAGCTATGATTGATTGCAATGACAGCTTAAAATGGTAGTTGACAACAAATTGGTAGGCACAATACAGCAGAAACAATATAAGATTGATTGCAATGACAGCTTGAATGGTAGTTGACAAAAATTGGTAGTCACAATACAGCATATGGCTAGCACATAAAAGAAGACAGCAATGAACACAATGATAAGGTTGTTTGATATTACATAAAAATTATGAGATTGGGTACCACTAGGTACAGAGCAAATTTAAAGCTCAGTGTAGGAAACTAAATAGATGAAGTTAGGTACTTTTTGGTTTTGCTTTTAAATAAGGCAAAAGTTTTACAGTTTTTCAATTCACTAGGGAGTGAGTTCCATAGACTAGGTCCCTTAATTTGCATAGAGTGTTTACACAGATTAAGTTTGACCCTGGGGATATCAAAGAGATATTTATTTCTGGTGTGGTGATAATGGGTCCTATTACATCTGTCCAGGGAGAGTTTCAGAGCATGGTTTGCATTTAAGAACAGGGTTTTGTAAATGTAGTTGACACAAGAGAATGTGTGGAGGGAGTTAATATTTAGCAAGTTTAGAGATTTAAACAAGGGAGCTGAGTGTTGTCTGAAAGCAGAGTTAGTTATTATTCTGATAGCAGATTTTTGCTGTGTGATGATGGGCTTAAGGTGGTTTGCAGTGGTAGACCCCCATGCACAGATACCATAATTAAGATAGGGGTAGATTAGTGCATAATATAGTGAGAGGAGAGCAGAGTTAGGAACATAATATCTGATTTTGGAGAGTATACCAACTGTCTTAGAGACTTTCTTAGTTATGTGTTGAATGTGGGTGCTGAAGTTAAGTCTCTTGTCTAGGAATAGGCCAAGAAACTTGCCATCATTTTTATTACTGATGTTAATGTTGTCTATCTGTAGCTGAATTGCATTTGATGATTTGCTTCCAAATAAGATGTAGTAAGTCTTTTCGATGTTTAATGTTAGTTTGTTCGTTGACATCCATAAGTGGACTTTTTTTAATTCATTATTCACAACATTATTTAGTGTATGTGGGTTGAGGTTTGAGTAGATAAGGGTAGTATCGTCAGCAAACAATATAGGTTTGAGAATATTAGAGACATTAGGCAGATCGTTTATATATATAAGAAATAGAAGAGGTCCTAAGATGCTGCCCTGTGGCACTCCAACGGTAATTGGTAGAGCGGAAGAAGTTGTATCATTGATAATTCTAACACGAATTTTCTCAATCTTTCGTACATTTCTTTTCACTGTTGGAGGTAATTCAAAAATCAATTCTCCAAAATTCATTTTCATTTCTAGTCTGACGCGACACTTGAGCGCGTTTCGTAAAACTTATTACATTTTAAAAGACTTTACACATACACAACTGAATAGAACTTACATATCTCCGATTTGTTTATATCTACATTTGAGTGAGGTGGATGGGATGAGGTGGTATTTAATAGGGTATTAATTTCATCAACACAAGACAGAACATGAAACAATGGGTATTGAAATGGAAGTGATTGTAGAAAGCCTATTGGTCCATACTTCTTGATGCCTCTATATTGGAGCGGAGTCTTGAGGTGGGTAGAATATAGTTGTGCATTAATTGGCTGTTGATTGCTGGTGTTAACTTCTTAATGTGCAGTGCCTCGCAAACGTCAAGCCGTCTACTATCGCTGTATCTATCGATGATTTCTGTGTTGTTTACTAGGATTTCTCTGGCGATGGTTTGGTTGTGGGAAGAGATTATATGTTCCTTAATGGAGCCCTGTTGCTTATGCATCGTTAAACGCCTAGAAAGAGATGTTGTTGTCTTGCCTACATACTGGGTTTTTTGGAGCTTACAGTCCCCAAGTGGGCATTTGAAGGCATAGACGACGTTGGTCTCTTTTAAAGCGTTCTGCTTTGTGTCTGGGGAGTTTCTCATGAGTAGGCTGGCCGTTTTTCTGGTTTTATAGTAAATCGTCAGTTGTATCCTCTGATTTTTGTCTGTAGGGATAACGTTTCTATTAACAATATCTTTCAGGACCCTTTCCTCCGTTTTATGAGCTGTGGAAAAGAAGTTCCTGTAAAATAGTCTAATAGGTGTTGTGTTAGTTGTCTCTTCAGAGGTTGCATGGCGTTTCACTTTCCTTCTTATGATGTCTTCGACGAAACCATTGGAGAAGCCGTTGTTGACTAGGACCTGCCATACCCTACAGAGTTCTTCGTCGACTTGCTTCCATTCTGAGCTGTGGCTGAGAGCACGGTCGACATATGTGTTAACAACACTCCTCTAGTACCTGTCTGGGCAGTCGCTGTTGGCATTTAGGCACATTCCTATGTTCGTTTCCTTAGTGTAGACTGCAGTGTGGAAACCTCCGCTCTTTTCCATGACTGTTACATCTAGAAAGGGCAGCTTCCCATCCTTTTCCATCTCGTAAGTGAAACGCAGCACGGAACTCTGCTCAAATGCCTCCTTCAGCTCCTGCAGATGTCTGACATCAGGTACCTGTGTAAAAATGTCGTCAACATACCTGCAGTATATGGCCGGTTTCAAGTTCATGTCGACTAAGACTTTTTGCTCGATAGTACCCATGTAGAAGTTTGCAAACAGGACACCTAGGGGAGAACCCATGGCGACCCCATCTACTTGCTTATACATGTGCCCATCCGGGCTCAAGAAGGGTGCCTCTTTAGTACAAGCTTGGAGTAGTTTCCTCAAAATATTTTCTGGTATATCAAGAGGAGTACAGGCTGGATCACGATACACTCTGTCGGCTATCATCCCGATTGTCTCGTCCACAGGTACGTTGGTAAACAGCGATTCTACGTCCAACGAGGCTCTTAATTATCCCTGTGGCCCGTGTGCCCCGCAGTAAGTCAACAAATTCCTTTGGAGACTTCAGGCTGAAGGCGCAAGGAACATATGGAGTCAGCAGGCCATTGAGTCGCTTCGCCAGTCTGTACGTGGGTGTGGGTATCTGGCTAATGATTGGCCGAAGTGGGTTTCCAGGCCTGTGTGTCTTGACATTTCCATACGCATATCCAGGTTTATATTCCCCAGTGATCTTTGGCAGGTGGAGTCCGGATTTCTTGGCGTTCACAGTTTCGATCAGTTTTGATCGAAACTGTGAAATTTAATAATATATATATATATATATATATATATATATATATATATATATATATATATATATATATATATATATATATATATATATATATATATATATATATATATATATATTTGTCGTACCTAGTAGCCAGAACGCACTTCTCAGCCTACTATGCAAGGCCCAATTTCCCTAATAAGCCAAGTTTTCATGAATTAATTGTTTTTCGACTACCTAACCTAACTTTCTCGGCTACCTAACCTAACCTAACCTATAAAGATAGGTTAGGTTAGGTAGGGTTGTCAAGGTTCGGTCATATATCTACGTTAATTTTAACTCCAATAAAAAAAAATTGACCTCATACATAATGAAATGGGTAGCTTTATCATTTCATAAGAAAAAAAATAGAGAAAATATATTAATTCAGGAAAATTTGGCTTATTAGGCAAATCGGGCCTTGCATAGGAGAGTCGAGGTCGAGGGAGGGGGAAGACGTACCGTGCGCGCTCCGTTAAAATCGTGTCATTAACCGGGATTTTTAGGACTACTGCCGTGCATTACTGATTACAGACATAACAAAGTGCATAGTGACCCGCTAATAAATTGAAAATAGTCATTAACAATAGAACTTTGTGCTAAATAGAGAATAAACGGGAGACACGTGTGAGCCAGTGAACGAGGCTTTGTGTACATGCGTGTATTAGGAAAAAAATAGTGAACGGTGATTCGTGGAACAGTGAAGTGGAACGGGTATCACAACAACATATAAGATGGAAGTGAAGGAAAATCGTGCATAAAATATTATAAATATATGTGACGGTAATGCGTTGGTGTTCGGCTGTTCAAAAGCTAGGGGTATGGCCTCGTCACATATAGAAACAAAAAATAGAAAATCTGGAACTTCGTCTGTGGTAAGGTAATGAGAAGACACACAAAACACAAGTAAATTTAACAATGAAATTTTAATTACGTTAGAAAAGCAAAACATGAATAAAATGGACATACAAATTCGTATAATAAAATCAATCAATCAAAATAGTAAGAATAATCAAATGACAAAATGAAAAGTTACGTTAAGACAATTGAGTAATAACAAGTGAGCAATATACAATCAAATAAGAGGTGCAGGAATATTGGCTTTAAGCTATCACCTCTCTTAGTACACGTAAGCCACAGCTTAGTCTACCAACGAGACGTGTTAACCTGATGAAAGCACTGGATATTCTGAGATCTGGTGGTCGTGTGGCCCCAGACATCAAGTAGTGTGGTGGGTGGAGTGCAGTTGCAACTGGACCCGGTGGTTCGAGGTAGAGCAGGTGTTCCTGGTTGCATACGTTTTGCGCTTCTGGCAAAACTTGGTGTTGTTGTCGTTGTTGGATATTTCTTCCATATTAGTTATATAGGGACGTATGTATCGACGTATTTTGGAGGGAAGAGCAGGCTCAATCTCTTGAAGGAGATTATCGTCACAACTCTCCCCCGAAGCCTGCGGTTCTGGAAGAAGTACGTCGTTATGTGGTGGAGTAATAGATGGAGTCACTTCTACTTCATAAACTCTGGAGAGATCATTGGCTAAGATGTTGTCGGAATCTTGGTATAGCATGTCTCCAGGTGGAGTTTCTGCAGTTATCAAGCCCATAGTAGAAGACGTTGAGATGAGAAGTGGGCGTGCTGCAGGAGGTGTAGGGTGGTGTGGTCCGTGTTGACGGTAGACCGAGCACTTTTCAGGTGTGGAGTGAAGTGCTGGAGCTTCAGGATGATGAAGAGTAGCTCCTTGCCAATTGTTCCATAGTTCCTTGTAGCAGTAGTCGCTGACAGATGTATTCTCCTCGCCTCGTTGCTGCATCACGACCCCACCAACGTCGGTACCATTGGCGTCGACATGGAGGATAAAGGGCTTATCTGACGAGGTGAGAGTGGTATTAGAATATGGCAAAGGAGCACTATTAGGGTCCTGAAAATGGTTGGGATTATCAATATGGATTTTTGAATGAGAAAGCGTGGACTTCTTGTCGGTGCTTTCGGGAGGAGAAGCTGGGATGGTCTCACTGTGGATGTAGGGTTCTGTGAAGGTAGAGTAATTGATTAGGACAGTGTGAGGAGTACCATTATATTGCTTCAGGAGGTTGACGTGGCACAGCTGGGTCTTCCGCCGCCTATCTGGAGTCTCTATAACGTAGTTGTTGTTATTTCTGCACTCCTTGACTCGGTAGGGTCCTGAAAATCTGTTTTGTAAAGGTGAACCTGGGATAGGGAAGTATGCTAGGATGAAGTCTCCCGGCTTAAATTTTCTTACTTTGCTGGTCTGGTCGTAATGAGTCTTCATCCTCTCCTGGGCTTTCAATAGATTATCATGGGCAAAGCGGTGGACTCTCACTAGAATGTGTTGAAGGTTTTGAAGAAACTGGGGCACATTCTGATGCTCACTGAAGGTGGCATCTCGGAGAGAGTCTTTGAAAGCCTTAAGGGGAGTACGGCACTTACGGCCGTAGAGCATCTCATAAGGAGATACTCCTAGGGACTCATTGGGAAGACTTCTGTAAATACACATTATAAGGTCGATTTGCTTATCCCAATCCTTAGAGGTTTCACTACAAAACTTTTTCAAGAGTGCTTTGATAGTCTGATGACTACACTCAAGAGAACCCTGTGAAGCAGGATGATAGGGGCTGGACAATACCTGTTTGATGTTGAACTCCTCCAGTGTCCTTTTGAAGAGATCACTGGTGTAGTTGGTACCACAGTCGCTCTGAATCTCCCTGGGAAATCCGTATTGAGTGAAGATCTTCAATAGATGTTTTACTACCGTAGCAGCCGTGAAGTTCTTCACTGGAACTGCTATGGGAAATCTGGTGGTAGGACACAGGATGGTTAAGATATAGGCGTTACCTGAACTGGTCCGAGGTAAAGGACCAACACAGTCTATTATAAGTCTGTGGAAAGGTTCCGCAGGCACCTGTATGGGAATCAGTGGCGCTCTGGGAATGGAGATGTTCGGTTTGCCTGCCATCTGACATGTATGACACTGTTTTACGTACTGTTTGACGCTATTTACCATACCTGGCCAGTAGTAGTCTTGACGAATTCCATGGTAAGTCTTGTTGAATCCGTAGTGGGAGAGTGCTCCGTGGGCCAGGTGTAGAATAGTGGGCCGCAGGCTGGTAGGAATCACAAGTTGTTCGATGTTGGCCCAATCGTCCTCCTCCTTCAGTTTTCTGGGTCTATATCTGCGGTAGAGCAAGTCGTTCTATAGGAAGAACCCAGGAATACTGTCGGGTTGAGTCTCAGCCTGGAAAAACAATGGTGTTAAAGTAAGATCTTTCCTCTGCAACTTACGGAACTCCAACTTGGTCAGATGCGGGGGTAGTTTCTGAGGGTCTTGAGGGACAGCGGTAGCAGTAGAGTCAGCTGGCTGTGGACGTGCGGCTTGTGCACGGGTGGTCACGAGAACCGGAGGAGAAACTTCACTCTCTTGAACCTCTGCTGGAACATACGCTAGTATAGGGTTAATTGGCACAGAGGTACACACCTGGGGTTTGTCCATGACGATCAGGTTGGTCGGTTGTAGGTCTTCTGCCAAGTCGTTGCCCAGGAGAAGTTGCACTCCAGGCATGGGAAAAGGCTTTTCCCTGACGGCGACTTGGACTTCTCCGTTCACGTAGGAACAATCCAGGTGGAATCTGGCGAGAGGGTATGGAGTGGTAGCAGTGAGGTCAGTGATGAAGACAGTTTCTCCGGTGTAGGCGATGTTGGGCACAGCCGACTTCAAGATGATGGATTGAAGAGCCGCTGTGTCCCTCAAGATCTTCAATTTGAAACGTCCCTCCGGATTTAAACCGTTGGCAGAGACAGTTCCAGTATACAGGTGGTTACTGAAAAGAGAAAGATCATTAACATTAACACCAACATTCATCACAGGCTTACCGGACTTAGGAGGAGTTGGTTTGGGTTTCTGTGGGTCAGTGGTTCCCTTGTATTGAGACTTACCACACTTGTCTATGGTATGTCCATAGAGTCTACAATACTTGCAGTACAATTGCGAGCCAGCTTGATCGGTGCTCCCTTTCTCGTAACTGTACCACGACTTCTTACTGGAGGATGGTTCGGGTGTCAGCCGGTGGATGAGGCTGTAAGTGTCAGCCGACTTAGCACACTTCAGGTAGTCGGTTTCTTCTTTATCTGATAAGTATAGACGGACAGGAGGCGGCACACGCCTCAAGAATTCTTCAACTATCATCAGGTTGACGAGTTCTGTAAAAGTAGAGACATGTGCTGCTTCCAGCCATTTCATAAAATATCTCCGTTTTGTGTTAGCCAACTCGAGGAAGGTAGTGGTACTTGCCTTCAGGTGGTCACGGAATTTCCTTCGATAACTTTCTGTGGAGAGGAGGTAGGCGTCCAACACTGCTTGTTTCAGAGTCTGGTAGTCATTCTCAGACGCCAGAGTACTGAGTGTGACTGCAGCTCTACCTGTAAGATGGACTCTGAGAAGTGTGGCCCATTGGTCGACAGGCCAACTGAGTTGATTAGCAAGGGTTTCAAAGGTGGTGAAAAACACATCAACTTCTGCTTCTACAAAGGATGGCATTAACTTACTTGCATGTGATATATTAAAACTGACGGGAAGATTGGCAGTAGCTTGCTGGCGTTGAGCGAAGTGTGAAGTTTCCAAGGCGATTTCGTGTTGACGACACTCTAGAGCCAGAGTCGCTTGTTGCTTGTCATGTTCGCGTTGCATCTCCAACTCGCGTCGTTTGGTTTCAAGCTGTACTCGTTCCCGCTCCTGGAGTAGTGCAACCTCACGTTCCTGGAGGGCGATTCCACGTTCGTGTTCTTCTCTCCTCAAGGCAGTTTCACGTTCCTTGAGGGTGATTTCTCGTTCTTGTTCTTCTCTCCTCAAGGCAGCTTCACGTTCTTGTTCTTCCCTTCGTATGGCAGCTGCTCGTTCTTGTTGTTCGATGGCTTCCCTTTGCTGCTCGCGTTCAATCTTGGCCAGCTCTACTTTGAGTTTCAGCGTTGCCAAATCAGTTTTATCTGCAATATAGTAAGATTCATGAGTTTCAGAGTCTATCTTACCTTGCTCTAAATAGTAATCCAGCAACAGGTTGTGTATGTCATTTTTGTTGGCTTGGTAGGGAACTTCTAGTTGGTACTCATGTGCAAGAGTTTGTAATTCAGTCCTCTTGGCACGACTTAAAGTCCCTATTGCACCTGCTGGATTTGCACGGAAAGCTTGGAGATGAAACATGGTGAAATTAGCAAATAAATGTACAACGAATATACAGTTATAGTGAATGTCAGAAACAGGACAACGTGGCAACTGGTACCTATCCTGTGGGATCTTTAACAATTAAAGTTAAGTAAAAGATGTTAAATGATTAATTTAAATCAAGGGCGCAGGAAATCTTGTACCCGGTACTCATGTAAGAGGATAAGGGCAAGAAAATCCTACTAACAAATGAAACAGAGTTTCGAAAACAAATGAAACAGTAAATTGCTTCAAAAGTAAAATTGGTAGTCCAAGGATGTAGGCATACCTTGCAGAATCTCTATAGGACATAAGCAAGTTTTTCCTACTGAAATTAATATGATACTTACAGAATTAGCGAACTTTTGTGCTCTGAAAAAGTAAGCTAATTCCCTACCGTTGTATGTATCATCATCTCTGACTGACGTGTAGGGGTGCGAGGTGTCAACTGGTGACGAGAACTGCTGCTGAGATCCCAATTCAGCAACTAAAGTTCGAGCTAGAGGAACTATGGCCCTCTTTGTCCTCCTACAGTCAGATTGCAGAAGATTGGGTGCACTTGACCCAGGGCAGACCACAGTACCAGGGTACCAATATGATGATCTGTCAAAATAAGAAATATCCAAGGGACAAAAATGGTAAACACGAGTAATAACACGGAGGGAGAGATGACCAATTAAGAGTATGACTGCGGCCTACAGTCACCACGTAATCCAAAGTTGTCTCACCTTCACCATATGCTACTCTCGTAATGCACAATACACCACACCATATAAAAATGAAATTGAATATGAAAAATAGTAAAAGCTACGTTAACAATGTTAAATACGCTTACCATAAATTACTACTTGGCACCAGTACCTGAGCGAGGCTCCCGGGCAGGCCCCCATATAATATGTGACGGTAACGCGTTGGTGTTCGGCTGTTCAAAAGCTAGGGGTATGGCCTCGTCACATATAGAAACAAAAAATAGAAAATCTGGAACTTCGTCTGTGGTAAGGTAATGAGAAGACACACAAAACACAAGTGAATTTAACAATGAAATTTTAATTACGTTAGAAAAGCAAAACATGAATAAAATGGACATACAAATTCATATAATAAAATCAATCAATCAAAATAGTAAGAATAATCAAATGACAAAATGAAAAGTTACGTTAAGACAAGTGAGTAATAACAAGTGAGCAATATACAATCAAATAAGAGGTGCAGGAATATTGGCTTTAAGCTATCACCTCTCTTAGTACACGTAAGCCACAGCTTAGTCTACCAACGAGACGTGTTAACCTGATGAAAGCACTGGATATTCTGAGATCTGGTGGTCGTGTGGCCCCAGACATCAAGTAGTGTGGTGGGTGGAGTGCAGTTGCAACTGGACCCGCAGCCAATCAGCGATGAGCAGGCGACAAGACAGGTAGTTTGGTGGTTCGAGGTGGAGCAGGTGTTCCTGGCTGCATACGTTTTGCGCTTCTGGCAAAACTTGGTGTTGTTGTCGTTGTTGGATATTTCTTCCATATTAGTTATATAGGGACGTATGTATCGACGTATTTTGGAGGGAAGAGCAGGCTCAATCTCTTGAAGGAGATTATCGTCACATATAGAATACTAGAAATATGGAATAGTGGCAAGAGGCGGCATCAGTGGTTATAAATCGGGTAACTGGAAACTGGTGACATCAACCTGGGACAACAAGAGGTCACCTGTATTCACCGGGGACCAGCTTCGCTACCCTACGCTAAGTACCTGCCATAAAGTCTGAACAAAATAACATACATAATATTACTAATATACGGTATACATATAATATTATAAATATTAAACATATAAATATATATACATATATAATTTTATAAAGAGTTAAAAGGACTGACATCAACAAGTGATCCATACAGTGACTCTCAAATACAACACAATACACCAGACAATGGAGAGGTGTGGCGAGTGTTCGGGAGTACTGGAAAAACGAAATGCAGGCGTAACGTGCTGCATCTGTAACATAAGATTCCACCTGGGCTGTACAGAATTAGCTCCAGGATGCATAAAAAGGCAAGGAATTTACTGGGTTTGCAAAGATGACAGATTAATGTTAGAGAACATAACTAAACTGATGAAAAACATTCCCGAGTCACAGAGATTATCATTCACAGACAAGTTACCAGTGATATATGCGGACTGGGAAAAGTCAACATTGGATAACGACCAAAACTCAGGAACAGATAGTTTAGAGAACTGCAGCAGTAATGTGGAGGAAGAGGGTATTGTGGTACAAAATAACAGCAATATTACAGAGCCAGATAATATAAACAATGAGAGCAACAGTGAGACAGAGTGCATAGATGAAGGAATTGGGACGAAAAACGGAGATGGCTCCATTAAAGAGGTAGACAAGACAGTCACAGATATAAATACCTTGAAAAACGCAAAACCGGAACACATTTGCAAATTCTACGCTAAAGGAATATGCAAATATGGAAAATTAGGAGCAAAATGCCATTTTCTGCATCCTCGAAAATGCAGGAACATGTTGGCGAGGGGTACATGCCGTTTTGGAACAGGGTGTAGATACTTCCACCCTAAATTATGTCAATTTTCAATTAGGGACAAAAAATGCTACAATCTTCAGTGTCCGGAATTCCATGTGAGAGGTACAGAGCGTTATAGACGGGAAGATCAATATGACACTACTGGAAATTTTTTAGAGGAAGACAGAAACAGAGTAGTAAATACAAGAGAGAGGAACAGTCAGATGGAACCACTACAGGATTACAGAGGGGAACGGAGATACCCACAAGACTGGAATTCAAATTACCAACAAGCACACAGGTACTACACCAGACAACACCCGTCCTACTACCAAAACTGGACGAATCACTTCCAAAACGACACACCCTGGACGCAAACACAGTGGCCTCCTTATCAGAGCCTCAGATATTAACACCAAGTAAGGCTTCCAGCACTTCCACTAACACGATAACATCATTTATATTTGCCAACATCCAGGGTATAAAAACACGCAAAACCAACAAAGTTCAATTTATAGATGGTCTCCTTCATGAGGCAAATGCAGTGTTTGCAGCCCTAACAGAAACCCACACAAAGGACTACCATGATGGTGAAATATGGATCTCAGAGTACAATCTTTTCAGATGTGATAGGAAACACCGGCTTCAGGGTGGGGTCAGCCTCTACATCAAAGACACACTCATCTGTACTGAGCTGCTAAACACCTCAAATGATATGGTGGAAGTGCTGATAATCAAAATAGAGATTCTAAATGTAGTTATTGTCCTGGTATATAAGTCACCGGAGGCAAACCCTCAGCAGTTTAAAGACCAACTAATGAAAATAGAACACTGCTTGGAAAACCTCACAAATCCAGCTCCGAACATCATCCTGCTTGGGGACTTCAACCTACGGCACCTGAAATGGAAGCACCTGGCTAATACAGTAATATCAGAAAGAATACCAGGAAGTAGCCTAAATGAACAGGCACATGCAAATGACCTGCTACGGATGTGCGACAGGTTTGCCTTAAACCAGCAAATAGTAGAACCAACTAGGAAGGAGAACACGCTGGACCTCATTTTCACTAATAATGATGAATTGATCAGGAACATAATGATTACAAATACCTGTTACTCAGATCACAACTTAATTGAAGTTATGACAACCATGGGGAGTAGACCTTCAAAACCAGTCCAGATTCCCGGTGGAGGAGATTTCAGCAAATTCAACTTCAATAATAAACAGATAAACTGGGAGCGAATAAACCAGGACTTCACAGAAATAAACTGGGAAGAACAGCTAGGAAATGCAAACCTGAACCAGTGCCTGGAAAAAATAAGCTCAGTAGCACTAGAAATATGTTCAAACCGCATACCTCTAAGAAAAAAGAGGAAGAGATGCAGATTGGAACGGGAACGTCGTTCCCTATATAGGCGAAGAAAACGAATCGCGGAACAACTTGAGAGTCGCACCCTATCTCAAGAACGGCGAAGAAGGTTAGGTAGAGAAATAGAAACAATTGAACGGAAGCTACAAGAATCATACAGAACCCAGGAGAGGCAAAGAGAGCAAAAGGCCATCAGTGAAATAGAAAGAAATCCGAAATATTTTTTCTCCTATGCAAAATCAAGATCAAAAACCACATCTAGTATCGGGCCCCTGCGAAATGGAGATGGAACTTTCACCGATGACAACAAAGAAATGAGCGAGCTACTGAGGACGCAATACGACTCTGTTTTCAGCGAGCCATTAAACACACTAAAGATTGATAACCCAAATGAATTTTTCATGGATACGATACCAACATCAAATCATATATCAGACGTCACCCTATCTCCACTGGATTTTGAAGAAGCCATAAACAGTATGCCTATGCACTCTGCACCAGGCCCGGATTCTTGGAACTCCATATTCATAAAGAACTGTAAAAAACCACTATCGCAGGCCCTCCACATTCTGTGGAGACAAAGCCTAGATACTGGCGTTATTCCTGATATACTAAAAACAGCAGAGATAGCACCACTTCATAAAGGAGGAAATAAGGCAGAGGCAAAAAATTACAGACCGATAGCGCTAACATCGCACATCATAAAAATTTTTGAGAGAGTGCTAAGAAGTAAAATCACAAAGTACATGGAATCACAGCAACTCCATAACCCCGGACAACATGGTTTCAGAACAGGGTGCTCTTGCCTGTCGCAGTTGCTGGACCACTATGATATGGCATTAGATGCTATGGAAGACAAACATAACGCGGATGTAATTTACACAGATTTCGCAAAAGCTTTTGATAAATGTGACCATGGTGTTATTGCACATAAAATGCGTTCAAAAGGAATTACCGGAAAAATAGGCAGATGGATCTACAATTTCCTGACCAACAGAACCCAATGTGTAATAGTCAACAAAATAAAATCCAGCCCATCAACCGTGAAGAGCTCAGTCCCCCAGGGTACTGTGCTTGCTCCAGTACTTTTTCTCATCCTCATTTCGGACATAGACAAGAACACTACCTATAGCACTGTATCATCCTTTGCAGATGACACTAGGATCTTCATGAAAGTAGGCAACATAGAGGACACGGCGAACCTCCAGTCAGATGTAGATCAGGTTTTTCTATGGGCTACAGAAAATAATATGGTGTTTAACGAAGATAAGTTCCAGCTCATGCGCTATGGAAAAAATGAAAATATAAAAACGGAAACCACGTACAAAACTCAGGCAAATCATAACATAGAACGAAAAGGCAATGTAAAGGATCTGGGTGTACTCATGTCGGAAGACCTTACCTTTAAAGAACACAATAAAGTAGCCGTCACAACTGCAAGAAAAATAACAGGTTGGATAACAAGAACTTTTCACACTAGAGATGCTATACCGATGATGATACTTTTCAAAACGCTTGTGCTCTCTAGAGTGGAGTACTGCTGCACAATGACAGCACCTTTCAAAGCTGGAGAAATTACTGACGTGGAGAGCGTGCAGAGATCATTTACTGCTAGAATCCACTCAGTAAAACATCTAAACTATTGGGACCGACTAAAGAGCCTAAAACTGTACTCCCTTGAGCGCAGGCGGGAGAGGTACATAATAATTTACACGTGGAAAATATTAGAGGGGCTGGTCCCAAACCTGCACACAGAAATAACATCACATGAGACCAGAAGACATGGCAGGATGTGCAGAATACCCCCGTTGAAAAACAGAGGTGCAACTGGTACTCTGAGAGAGAACTCTATCAACATCAGAGGTCCGAGACTGTTCAACACGCTTCCACTACACATAAGGGGCATAACTGGCCGACCCCTCACAGTGTTCAAGAGAGAACTGGATAAGCACCTCCAAAGGATACCTGATCAACCAGGCTGTGACTCGTACGTCAGGCTGCGAGCAGCCGCGTCCAACAGCCTGGTTGATCAGTCCGGCAACCAGGAGGCCTGGTCGACGACCGGGCCGCGGGGACGCTAAGCCCCGGAAGCACCTCAAGGTAACCTCAAGGTAAGGTATAGCAGGCCGAGTACGACGTTCTGGCTACTAGGTACAACATATATATATATAAATATATATGTCGTACCTAGTAGCCAGAACGCACTTCTCTGCCTACTATGCAAGGCTCGATTTGCCTAATAAGACAAGTTTTCATGAATTAATTTTATTTCGACTACCTAACCTAACCTAACTTTTTCGGCTACCTAACCTAACCTAACCAATAAAGGTAGGTTAGGTTAGGTTAGGTAGGGTTGGTTAGCTTCGGTCATATATCTACGTTAATTTTAACTCCAATAAAAAAAAATTGACCTCATACATAATGAAGTGGGTATAGCTTTATCATTTCATAAGAAAAAAATTAGAGAAAATATATTATTTCAAGAAAACTTGGCTAATTAGGCAAATCGGGCCTTGCATAGTAGGCGGAGAAGTGCGTTCTGGCTACTAGGTACGACATATATATATATATATATATATATATATATATATATATATATATATATATATATATATATATATATATATATATATATATATATATATATATATATATATATATATATATATTTATATATATATATATATATATATATATATATATATATATATATATATATATATATATATATATATATATATATATATAAAACCTAGAAGGGGTACCACCTCTGGTGCAAGTGTAGGGACCCATAGCCTCGGAGAAGAAAATAAAGAGTACTCAGAGAAGACCTTGTGGATCCTCACTGAACACTTTCATATTTTCTTCTCCTACCACCCCTATTCTTTTGTTAAGTGTGTATATTTATCTAACTTTATTTGAAAATGTCATTACACAAAAAAAGTTACAATATTGATTACATGCAGGGTACAAGGCTGCTTGTCACAAGTTGAAAAGCTCCTCCAGCTCCTCAGATGGCGGGCAGGAACCGTGGATGCAGTGAGCATTTCCTCTCTGGATTGCCACACTAAGGTGCTGAAAAAGAAAACTGGCAGAAAACTGAAAACTATATATATATATATATATATATATATATATATATATATATATATATATATATATATATATATATATATATATATATATATATTTATATATATATATTTATATATATATTTATATATATATATATTTATATTTATATATATATACTTATATATATACATATATATATATATATATATATATATATATATATATATATATATATATATATATAAATATATATATATATATATATATATATATATATATATAAATATAAATATATATATATATATATATATATATATATATATATATATATATATATATATATATATATATATATGTCGTACCTAGTAGCCAGAACGCACTTATCAGCCTACTATGCAAGGCCCAATTTGCCTAATAAGCCAAGTTTTCATGAATTAATTATTTTTCGACTACCTAACCTAACTTTTTTCGGCTACCTAACCTAACCTAACCTAACCTATAAAGATAGGTTAGGTTAGGTTAGGTTAGGTAGGGTTGGTCAGGTTCAGTCATTATACTACGTTAATTTTAACTCCAATAAAAAAAAAATTGACATCATACGTAATGAAATGGGTAGCTTTATCATTTCATAAGAAAAAATTAGAGAAAATATATTAATTCAGGAAAACTTGGCTTATTAGGCAAATCGGGCCTTGCATAGTAGGCCGAGAAGTGCATTCTGGCTACTAGGTACGATATATATATATATATATATATATATATATATATATATATATATATATATATATATATATATATAACGTTAGTACCCGTCCCCCATGGTCCAAGTAACGTCCCCCACGGGCCAAGTAACGTCCCCTACGGTCCAAGTAACGTCAGTACCCGTCCCCCACGGTCCAAGTAACGTCCCCCACGGGCCAAGTAACGTCCCCCACGGTCCAAGTAACGTCAGTACCCGTCCCCCACGGTCCAAGTAACGTCCCCCACGGGCCAAGTAACGTCCCCCACGGTCCAAGTAACGTCAGTACCCGTCCCCCACGGTCCAAGTAACGTCCCCCACGGGCCAAGTAACGTCCCCCACGGGCCAAGTAACGTCCCCCCACGGTCCAAGTAACGTCCCCCACGGGCCAAGTAACGTCCCCCACGGGCCAAGTAACGTCAGTACCCGTCCCCCACGGTCCAAGTAACGTCCCCCACGGGCCAAGTAACGTCCCCCACGGGCCAAGTAACGTCCCCCACGGTCCAAGTAACGTCCCCCACGGGCCAAGTAACGTCCCCTACGAGCCAAGTAACGTCCCCCCACGGGCCAAGTAACGTCCCATACGAGCCAAGTAACGTCCCCCCCCATGGGCCAAGTAACGTCCCCCACGGGCCAAGTAACGTCCCCTACGGTCCAAGTAACGTCCCCCACGGGCCAAGTAACGTCCCCCACGGTCCAAGTAACGTCCCCCACGGTCCAAGTAATCTTCCCCTACGGGCCAAGTAACGTTCCCCCACGGGCCAAGTAACGTCCCCCACGGTCCAAGTAACGTCAGTACCCGTCCCCCACGGTCCAAGTAACGTCCCCCACGGGCCAAGTAACGTCCCCCACGGGCCAAGTAACGTCCCCCCACGGTCCAAGTAACGTCCCCCACGGGCCAAGTAACGTCCCCCACGGGCCAAGTAACGTCAGTACCCGTCCCCCACGGTCCAAGTAACGTCCCCCACGGGCCAAGTAACGTCCCCCACGGTCCAAGTAATCTTCCCCTACGGGCCAAGTAACGTTCCCCCACGGGCCAAGTAACGTTCCCCCACGGGCCAAGTAACGTCCCCCACGGTCCAAGTAACGTCCCCCACGGGCCAAGTGACGTCCCCCACGGTCCAAGTAACGTCCCCCACGGTCCAAGTAACGTCCCCCACAAGCCAAGTGACGTCCCCCACGGTCCATGTAACGTCCCCCACGGGCCAAGTAACGTCCCCCACGGTCCAAGTAACGTCCCCCACGGGCCAAGTAACGTCCCCCACGTTCCAAGTAACGTCCCCCACGGGCCAAGTAACGTCCCCCACGGGCCAAGTAACGTACCCCACGGGCCAAGTAACGTCCCCCACGGGCCAAGTAACGTCCCCCACGGGCCAAGTAACGTCCCCTACGGGCCAAGTAACGTCCCCCACGGGCCAAGTAACGTCCCCCACGGGCCAAGTAACGTCCCCCACGGTTAAAGTCTTCATAATCTTAATTACAATCTTCATCAATCCTCAATCTCGTCTCATGACACACACAGTTACAGCACCGCTCCTGTGCCAGGTAAGTCCACTACGGGCTCTCCATAGCCCGTGCTACTTGCACCGCTCCTGTGCCAGGTAAGTCCACTACGGGCTCACCATAGCTCGTGCTACTTGCCTCGCTTCTGTGCCAGGTAAGTCCACTATGGGCTCTCCATAGCCCGTGCTACTTGCCCCGCTTCTGTGCTAGGTAAGTCCACTACGGGCTCACCTTAGCCCGTGCTACTTGGAACTTGTTCCGAGTAGCTGAATCTATAACAACAACAACAACGTCTCATCATAATCAACTTGATAATGGTCCAGGACGGACCGAAACGTCGTCGTCTCTTCAGTTTCTAGTGTGTGGTTTGGTCAACATTTTTCAGTCACGTTATTGTAACTTTTCATCTGCATATACTTGTTACAATAGAAAACAAAAGGTCCTGCTAAATGGGAATGAATCTGAGTGGGGAAATGTACTAAGTGGGGTCCCACAGGGGTCCATTTTGGGATCAACCATTTTTGTCATATACATCAATGACATAGATGAGAATATTACAAACCACATCATTAAATTTGCAGATGACACTAAGATCTGTGATAAAGAAGTAAGTTAAAGTGATATTGAGACCTTACAAAGAGATCTACATGAACTCCACCAATGGTCAGATGACTGGCAAATGCTCTTTAATGTCGATAAATGCAAGACCTTGCCTGTAGGGCACAACTACCAAATTGCCAGCTTTACCTTACAACAGATAGATGAAGAATGCGACATTGGAATCAGAATCCATCATTCACTAAAAGTTGCACAACAAGTGGGAGCGGCAGTAAAAAAGAGCGAACCATATCTTGGGAATAATCAAGCGTGCCTTTACCTTCAAGGAAACTAAAGTAGTCGTTTAATTGTATAAGTCTCTGGTGCGTCCCCACCTGGATTATTGCATACAGGCATTAATTGAGACCTTATCTTCAGAAAGACATAGTTGCCCTGGAGAAGATGCAACACCGGGCAACAAAAATCATACCAGAGCTTAGTCATCTCTCATATCAGGAAGGGTTGAGGGCCACTGGCCAAACAACACAGCAAACCAGGCATGACAGGGCGGAGCTCATCGAAACACTTAAAATACTAAACAATTTGGACGATGTTGATCCGGACACTTTCTTCAAAAGGTCAAATGTAACACGAACGAGGAGCAACGGGTTCAAGCTCAACAAGCCACAATGTAGGACAGAAAACAGGAGAGGCTTTTTCACCCGTATGGTTGTAAACCCGTGGAACAGCCTACCTGCCAAAGAGTAGGTAAGGTAAACGCCAAAACTCTACTGGGTTTTAAAATACAGATAAAAAAGATCATCCAGGCAAATGGGTAGGATCTTTGACAAGCCGCCAACTTCCTGTCCTCGTTGAGGCCACCAATATTAGTGTCTCAAGTAAATTAAACGTCGGCAAAGATCAGTAACCAAAGAAAATGGGAAGAGCGACGTGGCGAGTAAGCGAGCGAGCGAGTGACGTCATCACAACAAAGGTGGATAGACGTCTCCACGACTCGTGAGGTTCGCCTGTCTTAAAGACCTGTGTCCACAATACCCGCCAAATTGTCCCTCCCACAGTACTCTCAGGACACTTATGGCAGCGTAAGTTTGTGGTGAGGCCACACCACTGAAGACATTGAGGATATACCACGAGGGAGAGACAAAACTGTTGAAGGAAGGAGTCACTGGCTCCGCCTGACCACCTTGTTCCTCGCACTCTCATCATCCTCCGTAAGTACTTGAGTGCATTACCTGCTTGATACCTGGTTGATGGGGTTCTGGGAGTTCTTCTACTTCCCAAGCCCGGCCCGAGGCTAGGCTCGACTTGTGAGAGTTTGGTCCACCAGGCTGTTGCTTGGAGCGGCCCGCAGGGCCACATACCCACCACAGCCTGGCTGATCCGGAACTTCTCTTAGAAAACAGTCCAGTTTTCTCTTGAAGATGTCCACGGTTGTTCCGGCAATATTTCTTATGGTCACTGGGAGAACGTTGAACAACCGTGGACCTCTGATGTTTATACAGCGAAGAGTTAGGGGTGACATGATAGAGGTTTACAAGTGGATGAATGGACACAACAAAGGGGATATTAATAGGGTATTAAAAGTATCAGCACAAGACAGAACACGAAACTTAAATTGGATAAATTTAGATTTAGGAAAGACTTGGGTAAATACTGGTTCGGTAACAGGGTTGTTGATTGTTGATTTGTGGAACCAATTACCGCGTAATGTGGTGGAGGTGGGGTCCCTCGATTGTTTCAAGCGCGGGTTGGACATGTATATGAGCGGGATTGGGTGGTTATAAATAGGAGCTGCCTCGTATGGGCCAATAGGCAGTCTGCAGTTGCCTTTGCTCTTATGTTCTTATGTTCTCTGATTGTGCCTATGGCACCTCTGCTCTTCACTAGTTCAATCCTGCATTTTCTTCCATATCATTCACTCCAGTACGTTGTTATTTTACTGTGTAGTTTTGGGATCTGGCCCTCCAGTATTTTCCATGTGTATATTATTTGGTATCTCTCTCGTCTCCTTTCTAGAGAGTACATTTGGAGAGCTTTGAGACGATCCCAATAATTTAGGTGTTTAATCTCAACGATGCGTGCCGTATATGTTCTCTGTATTCCCTCTATTTCAGCAATTTCTCCTGCTCTGAAGGGGGGAAGTGAGTACTGAGCTTTCTGCTCGACCATTGTCTGCTCCAACATTGTCTTACACCCCCAACATACAATTGTTAATAATAAAAATAATAAAAATTTATTTAGGAAAAGTACATACATAGTTGCAGAGTTACAGTACAAACATTCTGTTTGATTTAAAGATAGAGGTAGTACATAAAATACCTAAAGCCACTAGTACGCATAGTGTTTCGGGCAAGGTGAGGTGGGGAAAAAAAACACTTAGACTAAAACTTAATAGTAATTAAGCTTAAAGTATAATTGCATTGAAAGAAAAAAATAAAAATAATAAAAGATGAAAAAGGGGGGGAACATGGTAGAAAATAGCCAATATACAAGTTGGTCAACAAACAGCATTTTTTTTCAACAATAATAATGTTGGGGTATGGAAATAGGACTATGGAATTGTTGGAGGTGTAGATGTAGGCCATTAGAATTGTTGGGGTAAATTATATGCCAATGGCATTGTTGGGATGTGGACATTGGCCTATCGAATAATGATAACTTTTATAATAATAATAATAATAAGAAATTTCACTGGGACTGTGTAGTGTTGCAAACCCATGACCAAGGCATTGCCAGCCGCATACTCTACTACTGTACCACCACTGACTTTCTTACAATCGGATTTCTACTGATATCACAGGAAGTCTGTGATATCCTGATATCACAGTCCTGAAGCCAGTCCAAGTTTTATGTAAGACCCCCAAGCACTCAGGTGAAGGATAAAGTACTGTAGTTCAACATTGTATGCACAACTTCAGATACACAGAAAATCACACTAAGGTGATATACATCAATGAACAATCCACTGGGGCTGTGAGGTGATGCAAACATTGCAGGTTCGCATCATCTCACAGCCCGAGGGAATTTTCTCATTGATGTATATCACTTTAGTGTGATTTTCTGTGTAAATAATAATAATAATATTATTATTTATTCAAAAGTTTGTGTGTGCAAAGAACATAAGAATATTGTTCAATTGAAGGGACAGAAGTTACACATACTAATGAAGCCACTATTACGCAAAGCGTTTTGGGTAAAATTAATAATAATATAGAAATTTTTTAATTAAAGTTGTGACGGGATAAAACACTTAATACTATTAGAGAAGTAAGCTAACAAAATGAGAATGTTCAAGGAAAATAAAAAATTAATACAAAGAAGGTAATACTTAAGGATGACAAGCATAGACTATTACATTATGGAGTCAGTAGTTCTAGCAACAGTACAGTAGTTTATTTACATTAATTACAGGATGGAAATACAAGGTCTAATTCAGAAAAGCAAGTGAACTATTCCTCATAACATTTTCTTTGAACATATCTGAACATAAAGTAACATACTATAATTTAAGGTTAATTTGGCCAACACTTACAAATAACAAAGATCATAAAGGACACGAGTAAACACTTTATCAAAGAAATGCATGAAATTAGATGACATTAAATGTAGAAATTAAATGTGTGTACTCGCTTGAATGAACTATATGGGGCATAGCAGATTCATTCCAGTGTGGAATTCATTCCTTCCGTTCGGCCCCAGCAACCCCCCTCCCCCCCCCCCCAAAAAAAAAATACAATCACATTAATGCATATGCTAGTCCACATTTGCCTTATGAAAAATTTAAATAATAAAGAATTTGTATTGCAATGAAATAAATTGATATTGCACGTTACAGTACTGTACTTACCCTACCAGATGAGTTGTGTAGTGCAAACTTTGTTAGTCTCAATATCCTGAGAGTGCCACACATATGAATATAAATTGTTTAAAGAACAGTAACTTTTCTAACAAATGTACATTATACACTACAGTCTGTACATAAAGTACAGACCACTAGAATCACACTACTGCAGTACACTTATATCATATAAACTACACTTTGTACATTTAATGTCATTAGAACTGTGTTGTACAGCTCAATTGGTACTCCCAGGTAAGTTATGGCTAGTGCTGGGTGCTGGTCTAGTGGCCTGGGCATCCTCAGAAGGTGTGTCCTTGCTAGTGCTGGGTGCTGGTCTAGTGGCCTGGACATCCTTGGAAGGTGAGTCCTTGCTAGTGCTGGTCCTGTTGCCTGGACATCCGCGGAAGGTGTGTCCTTGCTAGTAGTAATGAGAACTGCAGAAGGCCTATTGGCCCATACGAGGCAGCTCATATTATAACCACCGAAGGAGAAGAGATTCTCCTTCGGTGGTTATAATAGGAGCTGCCTCGTATGGGCCAATAGGCCTTATGCAGTTATCATTACTACTATCCCCTACACCTGACTTTCCTCCTCAGCTCTCTCATGCCTATTTATTGCCTGACCCTACCTCCTCATCACAATCGACTTGAGAATGGTCCAGGACGGACCGAAACGTCGTCGTCCCTTCAACTTCTAGTGTGTGGTCTGGTCAACATACTTCAGCCACGTTATTGTGACTCATCGCCTGCACACACAATGGCGTCTCCTTCTCCCTCAACCCGTGTCCCGCATTCACCACAGAAACTATTTATCATGAATAATACTATTTCGCGCAATTGTGGTTGAAATACTTTAATAAAAACTGGGTTGTGATTCTAGAGATTTAAATATTATTGTTTTCTCGTCTTATGGTGGTAAACGAGAAATGGAGAAGATTATAGTTTTCTCCATGGCATTCACGCGTAACAGAAAAACTATTACTTGATAACAATTGTAACTAAAAACTCTCGATTTAGAATTATTTGTGAGTTATGTTATTCGTAAATAATTATCACACGGAATACTGATGATTTTAGAGAACCACGTTCAATTCTCTAGCACACTGGCCATAAATGTGTTTAACTAGATATAATCTGACGCAATACTGGTGCTTGGTTTCGTAAGAATTCCAGCATCCATATGTAGATATAATGGCTAGTTTATGTGAACATTACTGTTAGTAAGTTTTAGTGACTACTGTAGTTACTATATAATAATACTGATTTATTATAATACAATAGTATTGTATTAGTGTTGGAAATTTCCAACATAACTCCGGGGGGAGATTTCTCGGGTCGCAGTGCAATGTTGAGTACTGACATACCTATCCCGAAGTTAGTATTAATGTTAATATGTTAGTACACACATAACGGATGCCCCGTAATTGTCAAGGACATACAAGAAATTTAAGTCTTGCAAAGAAATTCATGTTGAATGGAACATGTTATTGTGAATCATCTAAAGTTAATGACTAATAAAGCCTACAATAAACTCTGGGACTGGTGTCGCTATGACATGTAATGTTTATGTTACTAAGTCTTAAAGTCTTGCAAACTCTTAGATACTCTAGACGAAATAATGTTATAGTTGATAGCTTACACAAACAAATTAAGGATTAAATCATACAATTTAAAGTAACTGAGAATCCACTGTGAGGTGAATGTCTTGGAAAATTGTGACTTGTAACTGATTTGTTACTTGACATCACAACACAGTATCATCATGATTACTCAAATTGGATGGGAAATTATTTGCTCTTAGAGCTATAATAGGCTTGTAGTTTCCGTTTGCATTGTTGAGCAACTGCTCTGGTGGAAACATGTATTAAATATGAAATATTAAATGATTAAGTTAATTGCAATCAGGAACTCCCTAAAGCTTACAATAAACTCAACAACTAGGGTTGCAGTGACATGTAATGGCGTATTACATAGTTGCTGAATTGTAGGCAAACTCAGAAAAAGTTCCTAAAAACTGATAACATTATTGCATAAGTTGTATTCTACATTATTATACAGTAAAGTATTATTGGGTCATTCAAGATCAAGGGAGACCATGACACTACAGTAAAGTCACTGTCTAGGGTCGCTGTGACTTTTAACTATTGAGTTACTAGACAATAACATCACGCAGCATCATGATCACCCCAAAATCAAATGAGGAAATTTGATTTAATATGCACTGCCGTGCAGTAGTCATTCTGACTGATGGTATAACTAATTTGCTAACTAGGTAAAATAGTGTAATATTAGAGAACTGAAAAAGTTTGTTAATTAAAATCAAGGAAGATTCAGAGTCGACAGTGAGATTAGTAGCCTAGTCATTCTGACTTATGAGCTAATTGGACTGCAGCTCATAGGCTTGACACTGTAAACTCATTAATACATCCTCAACTTTTAAATGAAAATTGAGTTTATTAAATCAGTCTCTTTAAGTATAGTCAACTGTAATTAATTATGAGTACAGACTAGGCTAGTACTCAGTTGACACTAACTAAAGTCCCTAAACCTACCTAAATAAATGGTTTAAATTTCTAACGTACCTAAGTAGAGGACTAAGCTAATTGTGATAACTCACTAATTCTTAATGAAGTTACTCTAGCTAAATTGTGAGCAAAAATGTACTCAAATTATCATTGGGAGCTGTATTGAGCTCGTGAACATGGTGAGCTATATTGAGCTCGTTAACAGAGTTAACAGGGTGAGCTATATTGAGCTCGTTAACATGGGGAGCTATATTGAGCTCATTAAGCATGTTAACAGGATGAGTTATATTGAACTCGTTAACAGAGTTAACAGGGTGAGCTACATTGAGCTCGTTAACATGGGGAGCTATATTGAGCTCATTAAGCAAGTTAACACTTTCGCGCTATCTGGACGCACCGGCGCGTTCGGTTTCGTCTAACGTAAACGCATAGTGGACATAAAGTTATGTCAACTTTTAAAATATTTGTATAAAATTCAATTTTTATCCGATTTATTTTGGGTTTGTTTCAAACTGCGCGCTATGAGGCTCTCTTTCTCACCACTAGGCTGCATGGTACAATAAGTTCATGAAAGGTGTGGATAACTTCGATCAAATGGTATTTTGTCCCAAACGGGTTGCAGGTGGGTGACTTTAGCCGTTTATACTGGTAATTCTTCCCCCATATCATGTATTATATGCATATGTCTGTTTATGGAATTTTATTCCGATCAATATACAACCAAAAATAACTGCGTGCAACAAGTATAATCTTGACAAACATAACAAAAGTAAAAATATTTCGTGTGTGTTTGACGCTCACTGATATGTTCCAGCGTTGTTTTATATTTGGCGCTATTCTAACTTACGCTTTGTTGATATTTTTTACCTATGGGCACATAGAACATTCTATTGCGAACACATTGACATAAAAATGAATGACGTACATAGAAAATTAATGTCATGAGAGTGAAATAAGTATAAACTTTCAAAGCGCCGTGCGTCGTCCCGTCACCGATACCGGGTAACAATTTCACCACTTCCCACACTCTTGCGGGCGGGCTGCATCATTATTCTACGCTTATATTCATATCACCGTGTTGGGAATTTCATTGCGAGTCCATTGATACCAAAATTAACGCTGTAGAACAAGTGTGGAGGTGATTACAATCCCAAGAGTAAAAACATTTTGTTGCTGATGGGCGCTCACGGCGAGTCATCTACGTAGTTATTTATTTGGTGCTGGTATCCCTATATGTTTCGTGACTTATTTTACTAATGTTCTTCTAGAGAATTTTATTGCGAACACGTTGGTACCAAAATTAAATACATAGCATGAGAACTAAGGTCAGAAGAGTAAAAAGAGTATACACATTTTTGTTTTTACGCTTAAGCGATAAAAACGCAGCGCGCACATTCGGTTGGCTGAGTGACCTTTGCGGAGAGCGCGAAAGTGTTAACAGGATGAGTTATATTGAACTCGTTAACAGAGTTAACAGGGTGAGCTATATTGAGCTCGTTAACATGGGGAGCTATATTGAGCTCATTAAGCATGTTAACGGTGAGTTATATTGATCTCGAATTAACGAGGTGGAGCATTGTATTGTTCAATTATCATGGCGAGCAGTGCTCATATTAGCATGGGGAACATTAAAGCCCTCAATTGTTACGTTAACTCAGGGCGAGTTATATTGAACTCGAATTAACGAGGTGGAGCATTATAGCGTTCAATTATCATGGCGAGCAATATTGAGCTCGTATTCGCATAAGCACTCAATTATTACGTTAATTCAAAGGTGAGCTATATTGAGCTCATTAAGCATGTTAATTAACAATGCTGATGTTTAATGATAATGCATTAAACAAAGGGAAACCTAAGGTTGCTGGAAATTTAATTGCTGCTACGATTAATCCTATTCAAAGATAATTTATAACATTTTCCCAACCTAAACATTTCACGGGTTATTAGTTCTCTGTAGACTCACTTACATATTGGTAAGTTTGCAAGTTTGTTCGTGCTGCGCTCCTACAATAATTAAACAGAAACGAAAGAAAAACAACTCAAACAAAAATTGATGCAAGTATTTTCACTAACTCTTAGTGCAGAAAACATTGTATTAATAAGGTTTTCTTGGCAAACCTTAAGCGCAAGTATTTTGGACCTTGGTCCCAGTGAATTTATAATTATAGAAGTTGCTTGATGACTTCATAGTATTGCTAAATTCAGGAAATGCTAGATGCATTGAGTGCTAGATTCTCTAGCCTAATATTATTAATTACCTAGGGAGTGCTAGATTCTCTAGCCTAATATTATTAATTACCTAGGGAGACTGAGTGTGGTCAATTATTACTTGTCGAGAATAATTCTAGGTCTGCAGTGGATTCAATGGCTTGGTCACTGTGACTTGTACTTGTTTAGGTACAGACCACTGGTTTTCCACTGAGAGCTATGAAACATCTCGGCGAATACTAATTGCACTACATTCAATCTGGGTTTATTACTCAGCTGTGTTACTCATTTTAGCTTGCTGCTGGAGAATTGATTTACAGCTGACTAATTTGTTATTGTTAGCAGGCTTAGGCTTGTTCACATTCAGAACTTTACCAGTAAGTAAGTAGCCACCTGCAGATTGGAGCATATTCATGCCTAATCGTTTAACATGTCCAGTTATGAACTGGTAATAGTAGTCTGCTCCTATTAGTACATTCACATTGTTAAGGCGGTCAGACATTAACTTGTTGTCAGCCAAATTAATTTCACGTTCCTGCAGGAAGTGGGCTGTGTACCCCAGACCCTTAATATCTAGGTCAAAAGGAATTTGATCTACAACAATGGCTTGGACAGCCTTGGCATGACTACCTAGTCATACAAGCGGTTGAACTACTGAGTATTCATGGGTTCCTCGATTTATCATGAACCCTGACAGGTTTAATTTTTCCTGTCTGATTGGTTGTAAATTGAATGCCTCTGCCGCCTTTTGAGTAATGAAAGTTCTCTGGGAGCCTTGATCAAATAGTCCACGAGTGGTGTTCTTGGCTCCTCTGTTCTTTACTTGAAGTTGGGCAGTGGGCAAAGCAGCATCCACTTGAGATGCTTGGGAAATTATGCTGTACACATCTCGTACCTTGCAGCACTGTACTGGTGTAGATTCTCTACCTCCTATTCTAGGATTGACATAATTTGTCCTAACTAATATGCACAGTGCAGCATGATGCTTGCCCCTTCTACACCTATTGCAGGTGTTCAGTGGGGGTGTCACAGCTATTAACATTATGTGATTTGAGACACCTAGTACATTTGAGTAACTGTTTGAGTCGTCTGACTCTTGTGTGTCTATTAGGGTAATTGGTACATTTGTACAGAGAATGTTTTTGATTGCAAAACAAGCACATTCCCCATCCTACAGTTCGTTTAGGGGTTACCGGTTTAGGTAAAACAGTAACTGCAGGTTGAGATGGTTTTGCTGCTTGCATTTGCTTGTTATTTATTCTCTTGTGAGTACTTGGTGTACTCTGGGGAGCCATTACTGGGCTCTTGGGAGTGCTCTTTGGACTATTAGGTCTCTTAGGAGCACCTGTGGAGTTATTGGGAGTGCTCTTTGGACTATTAGGTCTCTTAGGAGCACCTGTGGGGCTCTTGGGAGTGCTCTTTGGACTAATAGGTCTCTTAGGAGCACCTGTGGGGCTCTTGGGAGTGCTCTTTGGACTAATAGGTCTCTTAGGAGCACCTGTGGGGCTCTTGGGCCTTACTGATGAATCAGTGTTTGACTTATTGTTATTACATCGATTATTAGTACCCTTATTACCTAGTGACAGTGTCACTTTAAGAGTTCCAGGTAAGGAAACTGATGTGGGTACAGTTTTGGTGCATTCAGAAGAGGCATTAAGTGCCTGGTTTGCTCTATGATTGCTTATATTGCGCAAACCTGTAAATATATCCTGCCTTGACAGGGTATTACCATTCTGGTATACATATAATTTATTGAGTGTGTCACCAGACAATTTTCTTTGGATGATAATTTTAGTCATCCACTCAACAGTTGGGTGATCCACCTCTTTACTGAAGGATTTTTAACAGTGACTCAAGCTGAAAACTAAAGGCTTGTAAAGAGTCAACTGATTGTTCTGGTGGAGATAAATCTAGTAATTGGTGTACAAGGTTTATAACAGTCTTCTTATTGTTAGCACTTACTCTAGAAGGCTGGTGTGAGTAATTGTGACCATTACTTGTGTTGCTTAAGGCTTCTTGCTTAGCCTCAGCTTTAATTACAGCTTCGGCTGCTGCTGCAGCATTAGCTTTATCATTTTCTGGTTTAGATTCACTGATTATTACAGCTTCACTAAGAGTTTCATCTGCAGCTTCACTTGTTTCTCTGGGTTCCTGTGAGGAGCTAGTTACTTCAGTAGCCTCATGCATTGAATTTATAGAATCCAGGGAACATTGAAAAGAGCTGTCTGAAAATTGATCAGACTCTGTAAATAAATTATTACGTGAAGTTGTATTGGATGAGATGGTAGAAAATGAAGGTTGAACTTCAGTTGTTGATCCTGTGTAGTGATCAGTATTGATTAGAGGATTCTCCTCATTTTGAGGTAGCTCATGTATTTCATCTGAGCTGGGTGCTTGCTTGGGTGTAGGTTTACTACAAAAATGTTCTATCCACTCAGGAACATTTTGTGTCGCAAGCACTTTGTTATATTGATCTAACTTGTTTTGAATTGTATTTTCATAGCTGGCAAGATCAGATTCTATCAGACGCAATTCGTCTGGGTCAGTATTACTGCTAAGGAGTATGTTTCTATAAGACTCGATTGTATCCTTCACCTGGACATATTTTTGGCTCGCCACATTTGTGGAAATGTTTAGGTCGAAGAAGTCAACTGAGTTAGTTTCTAAACAGTTGTCACATTTGTCAAGTAGTCTTGATAGGTGATTTTGAAGACCTCTCAGGCCAATACAGATTCTCCCTAATATTGCAGGAGTAGCCATTCAGGCTGTAAATTTGAGCCTTATAGGGCTTATATAGCTATTTGGACAGCTATGGCACTTGCTTCTTTTATGTAGTGCAGGTATAATTATTGACAGCCTGATATTTTCTTGAGGCAGATTGTAATTTACCTCATTTAGAGGTTAGCTACCTACCTAATAATAAGCAACTAAGATTTGAGTGGTACCTTGGTCTCACTACAGGTGTTCCTTAGCTTAGCTCTTCAAAATCAGCCTTGGATGGGTAGTGAACTTACAGTAACACTCAAAGATGTACATAGAAATATCTAATAAAATATAATTACACAATAAATGGTTAATCCCACCTATTCGGGTCAGCACTACTTAAATTAATAATGCACCAGCACTGTCTAACAGTACTAGTTAGGTAATAATCCTACCTATTAATGCAGCTAATGGTGTAGACTGGATTTGTACAAATCTTAGTACCATGTCAGTCTGAAATATCCTACCTCTGTTGGGTTGGCATAATAACTACAATAAATGTGGTGCAATAATGTGCAAATAGTGCTATGTTTTTGGATTTTGTAATTTAATAAATATATACACTCGTAGAAATTATGTGTATAAGAAATTAAATGAACACAAGAGAATTAATTGTGTTTTTCAAGTATTCTACTGCCATAAATAATATTTAACTCCTGAATGTACTTCCTAATTGTGGAATAAAATGTTATCAGGGTTAGTAATGATTAATTAGTATGGGATCAGCAATTTGTATTAGTATACTGGATCCTAAAATGTTAATGAATTCACTGACTTGAGTGAATCAGTAATTATGGATTGCATTTAGGCTATAATGGACAGTCTGCTGACAGCCATACATTGAAATATTTGTATAGCCCAATAATGGTTAACACATAATTGGTGTTAGTGAGGAATTATTATAGAAGTTATGAGCTGTTGCTCCTGGTGACCTAAAGATTCTTACCTCAGTATGAGGTGTAGGTCTAAATGTTGTGGGTAATTGACTGTGTCCCACGAGTGCTACCTTATACATGAGGTATAAGTAGCAATGAATTGGTGTGAATTAGGCTAACCTATGTGTTACGCTGCCGGTAGACACAGTTAATTAATGTGGTTAGTCTAGACTACTTTACACGGTGATTAGTTATTACTAATTAGTATGTATCTATATCTATATTTATCTGGTTCGATAAGGACCATAATGTGGGATATCTGGGGCTTGACTCAATTATTTAATTATTTAATTAATCAAATTAATAACGAAGGACCACCCACTTTTGAGAAAAGAGGGAAACTAATAAAAAGTGATCATTAGAAACACCAGGAAGAACCAGTGTCTGGATAAATATTAGAAAGAATAATCACTTAAATAAATAAGGGACTGTATGGTTAATTAACTAAAGTCAGAGCCTCAAACACCTACATTGGGGGGGTATTGCTAGAACTTCATATACATCTAGGAACTAGTGTGGTTCGTGCACCAGTTCATTGTTGAATAAAGAATATTGTGACCAAATTATTATAGAATCAATAGGTAAATTTAAATATAAAATATTAATGATTGTTAGAATTAAAGAGCAATCATCTAAGTAAACACATCCATCTCCAGTTCACATGACAAGCATTCAATATGATAATATCATGGATATGTAGAATAAATTGGAGCAATTAAATGTGTACAAAAAGTCTTAGCTTTAAGACGATTTCTATGACATCTTCCGTGCCTCGTCCTCGTGATCTCAGGATCTCCACATAGAAGCCCTTAGAGGTGAATAACACGAATGTAGTTAACGGCTCGTTGACTCCTCACATACGAGCTGTAATTTAAAGGATATTACGTAGCATTGAACTAGGCTACTTAAATCTCAATATTTATGAAAATAGAAATAAAGATTAGTGCGGTACTAACATTGGATTTTTAGTCGTCTTGCGATGTAACGACAGACTGCCCACGAAATATACAATCTCTAATGATGCATCAAGAAAGAACTATATACTTATCGTGAGTGCAGTGTATGCTGAAGTCTGCCGGTATTGCGTCTCAGCCTCAAACTTCCACAATGTTGTACACGTGGTTGAGAGTTTGGTTTGAATATTGATGCGTTATTATTTGACCAAGCACTGTAGATCACGTGGAAGAATAATTATTCGTTCTAAGCTGAGTATCAGTGTAATTCTTGGTGATAATCTCAACGTCACGACTTTGCTCTCCAAGTACGTATGCTCGCTGCTCACTCCGCAACACGAGCCTGCCACACACACACAATGGCGTCTCCTTCTCCCTCAACCCGCGTCCCGCATTCACCACAGAAACTATTTATCACAAATAATACTATTTCGCGCAATTGTGGTTGAAATACTTTAATAAAGACTGGGTTGTGATTCTAGAGATTTAAATATTATTGTTTTCTCGTCTTATGGTGGTAAACGAGAAATGGAGAAGATTATAGTTTTCTCCATGGCATTCACGCGTGACAGAAAAACTATTACTTGATAACAATTGTAACTAAAAACTCTCGATTTAGAATTATTTGTGAGTTATGTTATCCGTAAATAATTATCACACGGAATACTGATGATTTTAGAGAACCACATTCAATTCTCTAGCACACTGGCCATAAATGTGTTTAACTAGATATAATCTGACACAATACTGGTGCTTGGTTTCGTAAGAATTCCAGCATCCATATGTAGATATAATGGTTAGTTTATTTGAACATTACTGTTAGTAAGTTTTAGTGACTACTGTAGTTAGTATATAATAATACTGATTTATTATAATACAATAGTATTGTATTAGTGTTGGAAATTTCCAACAGTGATAATGGGTCCTATTACATCTGTCCAGAGAGAGTTTCAGTGCAAGATTTGCATTTAAGAACAGGGTTTTGTAAATGTAGTTGACACAAGAGAATGTGTGGAGTGAGATTATATTTAGCATGTTTAGGGAGTTAAACAAGGGGGCTGAGTGTTGTCTGAAAGCAGAATTGGTTATTATTCTGATAGCAGATTTTTGCTGGGTAATGATGGACTTGAGGTGGTTTGCAGTGGTTGAACCCCATGCACAGATACCATAATTAAGATAGGGATAGATAAGTGCATAATATAGTGAGATGAGAGCAGAGTTAGGTACATAATATCTGATTTTGGAGAGTATACCAACTGTTTTAGAGACTTTCTTAGTTATGTGTTGTATGTGGGTGCTGAAGTTGAGTCTCTTGTCTAAGAATAGGCCATGAAACTTTCCATCATTTTTATTACTAATGTTAACATTGTCTATCTGAAGCTGAATTGCATTTGTTGATTTGCTATCAAATAAGATGTAGTAGGTCTTTCCTATGTTAAGTGATAGTTTGTTGATTGACATCCATAATTGGACTTTTTTTAGTTCATTATTAACAACATTATTTAGTGTATGTAGGTTGGGGTTAGAATAGATGAGGGTAGTATGATCAGCAAACAATATAGGTTTCAGAATGTTAGAGACATTAGGCAGATCATTGATGTACTGTATATAAGAAATAGGAGAGGTCCCAAGATGCTGCCCTGTGGCACTCCAACGGTTATTGGTAGAGTGGGAGAGGTTATATCATTAATGGCTACACATTGGTGTCTATCACTATGATAGGATTGGATATAGTCCAGGGCATGGCCTTGGATTCCATTGTAACACCGTAAAGGTGTTTTGTTTTGTTGTATTTTATATATACAGTGGTACCTCGCATAACGATTGCCCCAAAAGACGAATATTTTGGGTAACGAACGGCCCGATCGGCGTCAAATCGTCCCGTATGACGAACGCTGGTTTGAGTAACGTCAACACCACATGGTGGGGTCGCGCTGCTGCTTGCACATTCTTAGACGCCTCCGACGATGCACATAAATTATGTTGTTCTTGTTTAAAGATGCTAATGATGCTGGGATATAAAAGGGTGACTGCTGAGATGTTGCAAAGCATTGACGTTTTTGTAGGAAAAAAGAAATGAAATATCTGATATACAACAAATGTCAAAAAAGTTCGTTCGGTGTTCGGCAGGTAGGCTGCTCCATTATAACAATCTTTCTTTGTTTCAAATGTGTTCCATTTGTTTTTTATTTGTCATTTACGTCTCAATAATGGAGAAGCCTACCTTACATACACTGAATAAACCATTATGACATTTTCCTTTCTTCAAATGTGTTCAATATTTATTTTTCATTTGTCTTATAGCAAAAGGTTCGTTCGGTGGTCGGCAGGTAGGCTGCTCCATGTTTCTTACATACAAAAAACGTAAATAATAAAAAATATGAAGAATTTTGAAAACCAGTACAAATGTCAAAAATGTTCGTTCGGTGGTCTACAGGTCGACTGCTCCATGTTTCTTAAAAAAAAAAAAAACGAAAAATAAAAGAACTGTTGAAACAATTTGAAAAATGGACAAATGTCATAAAGGTTCGTTCAGTGTTTGTCGGGTAGGCTGCTCCATTATTGAGACGTAAGTGATAAATACAAAACAAATGGAACACATTTGAAACAAAGAAAGATTGTCATAATGGAGCAGCCTACCCAACAAACACTGAACGAACCTTTTGCTATAACGAATATGAAAGACAAGGGCTGCTGGCTGGGTTAGTAGTGCGTGAGCAACCATTTGTAGCACACGTGCCTCTGGCTCTCAAACACCTGTCCCACACGGTGTTGAAAGACTGTACTCAGTCAGTGCAATTCAGACCCTATTGTTTGAAGAACATAAGGGTCATAACATTGGTGAAGCTAGGCGCAATAAGGGCTTAACACAACGGTCGGATGCCTGTGATACAGCACCTATGAGGATGATACAGCGAGCGTATCCAGGTGTAGCTCTGAGCCCCACCCTTGCCATCTCTAATGTATATAGATGATACATAGATGAATCGTTTTCTGCGTTCAGTGATGATGCATCTGATACAAGTAGCATAGATGAACAGTGTTAGCGGCTTCCATGGTGGTGGTGTTTATTGATATTTTTAAGAATACCTGAATCTTTTCCTGACTGATGGACACTCTTTGAGGCTAGCTGAATCTCTTCCTGACTGATGGACACTCTTTGAGGCTAGCTGAATCTCTTCCTGTGTGGGACCTTACAAAGCGATCTTTTCAAGACTACCTTACAAATTGAGCTTTTCCTATAATCGTTTCAATACTACCTTATGCTTTACAAGCTTGGCTATATACCACCTACAAGTACTAAAGCCAAGGGTGCACGCGAGTGCATTATTTGCAAGCACACAGAACGATGAAACAGGAAACAAAAATCTATCTGTAGCTGGTGCAAGGAGAGCAAAGTCGCGCTGTGTACCATTGACTACTTCGTTGACTATTACGCACCTCCAAAGTACTGAGTGTGTAATACAGTGTGTTACTGTGTAAATAGTATGTGAAACTGTACATATTGTAATATTAGTGCATTTTTACCACATAATATTGTGACAATAAACATTTATTGTGGACACATTACTGACACATGTATCACAGTTTCATGGAAAATTATGAACATTCTACTGTATACATATTGTAAAGGTCACAAATATGCATCATATACGATAAAAGAAACAAATAAAACCGCATTGGAAATGCATAGGAAAAATATTTGAAAATATATTTGTGGCAACACGCGGTGCTTGAATGGCCTGCGCGACCGTGTCTGGGAGCTTCACACACGGGCGACCAGCCCCTGATGACGTCACAGCGCACCTTGTCCACGCCCTCACAGCCAAAGTAAGTGGAATTTGGTAATTATTTTTACATAGACATGTTCAGGGACGGTAATTTATCATTTTACAAAGAAAAATTATATTTTGGGGAACATTTGATGTCATGCACACTAGGGAAATTTCACAATAAACACAGTGCATCACACTGGTTACATGGGGGACTCTCGTTTTGTATGACGTCCGTTTCACATGACGAACATGGAACGGATTAAATTCGTTATGGGAGATACCACTGTATATATATATATATATATATATATATATATATATATATATATATATATATATATATATATATATATATATATATATATTCAGTCGGCCTGAAACTCACACCTCTAAGCGTTAATGACCTCAAGTTGACCTGAGGTCAGCTCAAGCAAATTTCACCTTGCTTCTGCTAATCTGATAATTGTAGCCTGATAGCCTTCAAACAAGCCGCCAGTTTTAGGTGTGGCTTGGTAGAGTGCCTGGGGCTATCTACTTGTGGGCAGAGTTAGCTACTAGGTTTCCCAATATACACTTGAAGAGCTGTAGATTCGGGAGGATAAGCAATAGGAGAACAGCCAGCAGAGCAGAACAGAGGACAGCATAGCCAGGGAGGCTGTCAGCCGGACGGGGCGGGACTGTTCCTGTCAACTACAGTCCCCCCCCCTCCCTCTCTATCCAGCTATTGGCAGACACTTGGTGAGTTGAACATGGAAGGTGACTTAGTCGTGTTTAATAGTGTTGTGTGACTAGCAGGGGCAGACAGTGGTAATGGTCTCAAATTCTTGGGTAGTGGCTCACTTTGTAATTTAATAGTGAACCTTCAGTTTGTTTGCTTGAATTATGATATCTATCCTTTTAAATATACTTGATGAATTTATTGAGAAATTCACTTACTTTTAATCTGATTTTAATTGTTCCTAGATTTGGGATTTTTGGATACAATATGCAGACTAAAGTGTAGAGTACTCTTGAGACTATGGGATTAAAGAATCTTGCCTGGAACATGATTCCAGTTGACTTATGCTAATAACATCTTTTGATACAGACAAGCTCCATTCCTTGTCATGTATGTACTGTCTAGAATGGATGGTGGCAGCACTACTACTACTACTGTCTACTTTTGTACTTCTACCTACCTACCTACCCTTCTACCTCTACCTCCACTCATCTCTGTACAATCTCTCTCTTCTCCCTCCGCCCCTCTCCAAACTCTCCCTTTCAACTGACAACCCTCCTTGCTCCTCCCACCTCCCTACCTCTCTCATCCCAAACCCTCACTCATTACTTCATTATCCATTTCTTCCCTATTGGTTCTCGTATACGATTGTGGCAGTGAAATGGTTCTGGAGTTTCTCTGGAGTTTGTGGGTAGCTGATCAAGTTACGGTGCCTTGTAGTTGTAGCACCTAGGTAATCAAATACCTGGGTTACAAGGTGTTGAACAAGAGAGGTTGCAGTAGAAACTCTGGGGGGAACTCTAGAATAGTTGACTAACTGGGGGGTGAACTAATGGACTAAAGAGAGCTATTTCCCCCACCCCCCGTTACACCATAATGATGGAGTTTACGTAAGAGGTAGTTGTGATTAACAGTATCAAAGGCCTTTCTCAGGTCAATGAAGAGTCCAATCGGAAACTCATTTTTGTCAAGGGCTGAGTAAATTATATCAAGGAGACTAATAATTGCATTGTTGGTACTCTTTTTGGGAGCAGAAACCAAACTGACGGGGGCTGAGTATGTCAAATTTTACGAGGTAGGAGTAGAGCTGTTTGTAGATATTTTTTTCAAATATTTTTGATAGTATGGGTAGGTTTGATATTGGTCTATAATTGTTTATGTCTGCCGGATTGCCTCCTTTATGAACTGGTGTTACTCTTGCTTTTTTAAGGATATCAGGGAAGGTATGACACTAGGGATTTGTTGAACAACAGAGCTATGGGTGGCGCAAGGGCATGGGAGGCGCTCTTGTATACAGTGGATGGGATTTCACTGATGTTCCCAGCTTTGGTTTTTAGTGAGTGTATGATGGACACAACATCTGTCGGGCTGACTGGTGAAAGGAGAAGATAGTTTGTATAGCTGCCTGAAAGATATGTATTGATATGTGTCTGAGTCTGTGGGATTTTACTGGCAAGGTTAGCACCAACCGATGAAAAGAAGCTATTAAATTCATTTGCCATTTTTAAATCAGTTGACACTGTGTAGCTATCCTTAGAGAGTATTATCTGGTTGTGGGAGTGTCCTTTTGTTCCTAGGATATTAGAGATGGTTTTCCATGTGTTTTTCATGTTGCCTTTTGCTTCTTTGAATCTATTCTCATAATATGAAAGTTTAGCTTTTCTTATGATACTGGTAAGCACTGATGAGTACCTTTTAACTACTTCCTTTGTAACTAGGCCAATCCTAGATTTCTTTTCATATTCAAGTTTTTTGTTGATTGATTTGAGTATGCCACTTGTGAGCCACGGATTGTTTATTCTTTTGTCAGTTACTTGTTTGATAAGGAGGGGACAGTGAGTATTGAAGAAGTTTAGAGTTTTGGAGAGAAAGAGGTTAGTTAACCCTTGCACTGCTCACCTATTTTCGGCAAAAACGTCTTGGTGCAATTGTCAAGGACATATTTTTGTTATTTTTACAAATGTTCAGGTAAATTTAATGTCAAAATGTTTCCAAAGTCAACTATTTCCATTTCAAAACACAAATAGTAATGAAAACATTAAAAAACATTAAAATATAGCCAAATTAAAAAACAAAAAGCACAACTCTCTGAGCGCCTAAAGGCGCTTTGCGCAGTGCAGTGGTTAATGAGTTTATATCCTGTGTATTCTTGAATTCAGATTCCCAGTTAATATTGTGAAGTGCATTTGAGAGATTGCCTAAAGCTGATTCACTGTGTAGCCTAAATGAGAGTTTCTTGCTTTCTGGTGGTGTTATGTCCATGTTTGCTATGAGGAAGGTACGATAGTGGTCAGTTGTTCAATCATAGATTATACAAGATGTAAGGTGTATATTATATTCTACGATCAAACAGTGTTTTTGCTGTTATTACACTATATACACACATTGTATATAACCATCTACATATGTGTTCACCATAACGAACCACTAAGTTGGTATGGTGAGCCCAAAAAACAAGATTGAGCAGCCACACCCAACCAGCCCTCCCTCACTTCTCCAACACCTTACTCGCCAACATTCCTCCTCCCACCATACTGTTATTGTTTTTATTACACTATTTACACACATTATGTATAAATATCAACATGTTTTATTCACCATAACCGTACAACTAAACTCGTATTATGTCCAAACAGCACAGTGGCCACCATACACTGCATGACAAGTCACACAGCAGACGACAATGCTACGAGTACGATACCACCTCCCTCACCAAAATGGTTCCTCCCAATATACTCCTGTTGCTGTTTATTACACTATATACACACACATTATATATATGTATCTACATTTGTGTTCACCATAGTGAACCACTAAGCTAGTATGGTGAGCAAAACAAGAGTGGCTGCCACACACTGACGCTACCTCAATTCCCTCCCTCCCTCACCAAAATTCCACCTCCCACGATACTATGCACAGCACTAATTATCACCACAATCCTGCTATTATCGTCCTATCATGGCTAAATAATACCAGTTACATATATATTTTGACATTATTTGGCAATGCTGTGGTCACAAGCTGAACAGCAGTGCTGTGAGCTCATGCTGCGTGCGCCAGCCTTGGTTGCTCACTCAGTATTGAGGCTCTTACACCCGGGAATGTTGCCCACGATTTTTTTTTAAATGACGTCTGTTTATAAGAGCCCTGAGGAGGCTGATGTGAACCCCATGTAGCTGCGGGAGTTTTGAATCATACGCTATACCTATAAGATCCCTGAGGTGTGTTACGCACCACCCGTCAAGCGCCTACAAGCTCGTTGCGCAGTGCAGTGGTTAAGTATCTCGTCTTCCTCAGAGAGCAGAACTTCCATAATGTCTAAATTCATAGCTCAGGCATTAGCCTCGGACATTAGCCAGACAAAGCCTTTTGAGAGCATAGATAACCCTTAATCCATGGGCTGTATTACAGATGTAGTGTTTGATGGTAAAGCCATACATGTTATTTTGCCATCAAGCGATGTTAATTTAGCAATGGGGTGAGCTGGGGCATTATCTGTCAACAGCATTACCTTTACCTCAGCAGGATGAATTCTATACTCATTGATCTGCTGCTTTTTTACTAATTTATAAAAGGCATTCTGGAACCAATCCTCAAAAATAATCTGTGTGAACCAGGCATTTTTTGTGTTGTAGTAGATGACAGGTAGTCTGTTCATGCAGTTTTTCAATGCTTTTGGGTTGGCAGATTTCCCAACAATTGCATACTTTGTTCGGTGACTGCCATCTGCGTTAGAGCACAATCTTGTTAATGATGCCATGCCTCTCTTTAAATCGACATTCCCATTCAATGCTAGCCTTGAAATTGTCTGTGTTTAACTTTACAGCAAGTCTTTCAGCTGCATTTCTAATAGAATCAACTGAAACAGCAATTCCTTTCGCACCATGCTGTGTAAACCATTTAAATACAGACGAGTCCAAATCCGTATACTTTGCAGGCCTCAATTTTTCCTGTTGCCTATTGCATGAGTTTGAGCAAAGAATTTCTTAATATTATCCTCTGCTTTTTTATATCACAAATTGTAGTTTTACCGATGTTGAATTCTTGGGCAAGTCGAGTGACAGAGTATCCACGCTCTACTTTCTCTGTGAAGTCAACTGTCTGATCAATTGACAAATGTTTTCTCTTTTGGTTTATACCTTCAATACCATGAATGCTGCTCTGAGACATCTTGACAGATTAAATGAGTTCAAACAGTAAAAATTGTTGAAATTTATCACAAAAATCCTTTGCACGTGAACCCGATGTTTTTACCCCAGGAAGAGGAGAAGCACATGGTGCCAGCCATCTCATCCAGGCCCAACGCATTAACATGACTTGTGCTTATTTTATAGGCATACTGAAAATTTAATGTACATATTGACTGTTACAAATTGTTTTATTTAAAATATTATTATTGTTATAATTAGAGAAATATTGTTAGTTTTGAAGTTTTATGCATTTTATACAGTACAGTTCTGTATTAACCCTTCAGCTGTGCATGGCATACATATACGACAGGACCTGATGGCAAAGTTCAATTTCTCAAATTTGCTCTAATGCTTTCCAGTTTTTTGTGCATATTAGCAAATCCTGCAACTTTGTCTAAATGATCACAAACGTAACTTGAAAAATACGAAAATAAAAAATAATTATAAAATTGAATATTGAATACTTCAGATTTTGAGATCAGCTGCAAAAATATATACTATCACCAATTGTTCATTTGGTGTTATTTTGCTCACAGAATAGTATATGATCTTCATTTTCATAGATTTAGAATATATGTTTTCAGTTTAGTTTACTGTAAAAAAAATCGTCAATGTGGCATTTGAATTATGCGTCAAATTTAGAAAAAAATTGATAACTACAAACGTTTAGGGTCTGTGAAAAATCCATTCTAATAGGATTGTAGAACAGACAGCTGTGAACGTTATTTGCAAAAATGGTGAGAATCAGTCCGGGCGGTGGTGGATGATGACAAGACCACACACTAGAATGTGAAGGGACGACGACGTTTCAGTCCATCCTGGACCATTCTCAAGTCGATTGTGATGAGGAAGTAGAGACAGGCAATAAAAAGGCACGAGAGATGAGGAGCAAAGTAAGGTGTAGTAGAGGGGCTAGTTGTAGGAACTGTAGAGGGCCTATTGGCCCATACGAGGCAGTTCCTATTATAACCACCGAAAGAGAAGGAGAAAATAATGAGAAGAGGAAAGCAAGGGAATGTAGGAGAAGACAATGAACAGAAAAAAGAGAGAAAAAAGAGAAAGAAAGGTAAATGGAAAGGGTAAGCTTATGTAAGGTCACGTTTGTTAGAAAGATTAGAGCATTTGAGTATATACTGTGAAAGGGAAGAGTCCACAGCAACAAAGCCAGGACTCAAGCTCATGTTGGGTACATTGTGTATTAGAGCCGATTCAACAAGACGGCGTCTGTGTAGAGTAGAGGCAGGAAAGATTATTTTGGAGGAAGACTAATCAATGAGATGATTAGAATCCCTCACATGGCAGAAGAGAGCATTGTTAGTGTCTGCAGACTTAACACTTCACTGGATATGTGGGCCTGCGGGCCGCTACAAGCAACAGCCTGGTGGATCAAACGTTCACAAGTCAAGCCTGGCCTCAGGCCGGACTTGGGGGAGTAGAAGAACTCCCAGAACCCCATCAACCAGGTATCAGTCAGAAACTGTATTTTTTGAAGCTGACTCAAAGTTTGAGATAATTGAAGTTGAAGTTATCAACAATGAATAAGGTAGTTCTAATTCATTAATTTACTTAGATGTTTTAATAAACGTTGTTTGGCATTCGTATTCGAATATGTGAAAGTTGTAGGTCAATATGTGTTGAAATGATGTTAAGAAAAAATAACCCCCCAAAAAACTAAATATAGGGAAAATTATAATGATTTAGAGGATAAAAATGTATACTTTATAGAAGTGATAAAGCCCTAATCTGGTCCCTAATCATCAAAACCGCCTAAAGAGAAAAAGAAAATAGAATTTGAAATCTGTGAAAAACTCAGTCAAAAAAAATCAAAGTCCCAAGTTCTGCCAGTTGTGACTGATTTATTTGGTGACCAATTTCATTCTATCTTGACATAGTTAGGGATGGGTATGCACTCTCCAGGATGTAGAGGTTACAACAAAATGAAATAAACAAAGGCGACAAAAAAAATGGACATTGGTGAAAGTAACAGATATTAACATTAGGCAATGCATTTTTATGATATTTAACAGAATAGAGCATGATAACATATTCATTATTATTGGTATTATGATGTATTACTCAGCAATGCTATACAGACACCAACTGCATATCCACTTTGTGGACACTTCTTGCTACTATTCTTCTTCTTTGTACATTGGTCAAGTGCTTGTATCTCTTTATTACTGCATTATCCCTCAGTTCCAGTTAATAGGAGCTGTTCTCCTTATCAACAAAATGTTCTCCTTTTTAAACAAAATTGTCTAAAATACATTTCTGAAAATATTGAATGAAACTTTCATGATGCTTAAGCCAATAAGTTGGAGATTTGTTTAACATTTAATATTAATTTTCACATAATTCAAATATTTTCTGGGGGGAGCCCCGTCGGCTCCCCGGAGCTATCCCAGGCTGATATGCTAATGTCAGACTTTGGCATCAGTCATGTGTATGGAGTTCTTAGGCCTACCGGGGACCACGGCCAGAACCGGGCCCCCTCAGAGAGGCAAGGGGAGCAATGGCCTATAGAAGCCCCCGTGTAGTTGGAAGCATTCTATGTCTGCCATCGACCGGAACAGGCACCCAGAAAGGTAAGCGCCCCAAAACAAACCCCTATTCTGGTTAAAATTGCTACCTAATACCGAACTAGTGGATAGAACTCCCCAACCGAAAACAAGCAAATTAGTGTGACGTCACACACTGCCGCGCCGCTGTCTGCGCAGCTCCCCCCTCCCCGGGAGGGGGAAGGGGGAGCCCCAGACCCCCCGCGCCGGCTACCCACACCTTAGTTCTTGAGGCTGATGCTATAGGCGATGGTCGTGTGCTCTGGCTCCGGTGTCGCTACTGCACTGTGCTTTGAGTGTGGTGTTAGTTTTGTGGGTGCGAGAGCCAGGAGTTATCTTCAGTACTCGGGCTGCATGCGCCTAGGGCTGCCTTCCCTAGGTGCCCTGTAAGTACTGCCCTTGGGGCTTGGGGCCGCCTTCCACAGGCTCCTCGGGGTCTGCCTCTGCTGGTCCGTTTTACCTTTCGGTTTTTCGGCCGCCTGTTGGGCTCTTGGGTGTTCTGTTCTCCCTTGTTACCGGCAGGTAAGAGGCAGTTTGCACTGGTAGGGGCGCAGGGTGCTGCTCAGCTTGTATTTCCCGACATCGCGGCCGGCTCTGTTCCTTGGGGTTCGCTGTCCTCTTGCGGGGTTTTGTTTTTCTTTTTGTTTTTGCCTGGTGGGGGGTTCTATCATTTTATTCAGTTTGTTTTTGCCCTTCCACTGTTCTCCTCGGTGGCGCCCCCTGCTAGGTCCCCGTGAGTGTACACGTCCCTGGGGTTCAGCTTTAGAAGTTTGCTTGGTAGTTTTGGGCGCCGGTTTGCAGCACCCTGCCTGGGACTACCTGAGCGCGAGTCCTCTTAAAGTAAACGCTCAGGACCCTGGGAATCCCCTAGGGGGCGCGTGGGTCCGATGGATGTGACCCCGGAGTCCCCACTCGCTGTGTGCGAGTTTGAGGGTTGCTCGGTCCCCTTGTCTCAGGGTGACCCTCATTGTTTTTGCCTCTGCCACGCTGCCTGTTGGGTCGGTGATACTTTCGACCCTGAGTCCTGTGAGTGTTGCTGCTTGCTTGTGACTCAATTTACCCAATCCTCTGATGATTCTATTCGGGTACAGGCGGCACGTGCGTTGCAGTCTAGGTTTCGTCTGTTGCAACGCGCTCGGTTGGTTGCTTCCCCGGATGCCCCGGGGCTGCCCCGCTTTGCTTTTCGAGACCCGGACTTGGGGGTGGGGGTCGCTTCGATCCTGGTTCAGTCCGCACCTCCTCGTCCTTCCCCTTCTGTTCGTTCTGGTCCCCCGCCCCTGCTTCCGGCCCCGAAGCGTCTGAGGGTTTCGGGGTCGGAGCAGGGGTTACTTGATCTCGAGACTCGGGCAGCTTCGGGGGTTGCCCCTTCCGGGGGGGCGGCAGAGGCATTCGAGTCTTGTCTCCCGGCCGAAGCTTCAGGGTCTGACCAGTGGGCCCCCCTTCCTCCAGCTTTTCCGGCTGCTCCGTCCTTGTCTTGTGGGGTCGGGGCTTGGGGAGAGGACTCGGCCTCGGGTCCTGTGGTGACGGACCTCGAGGCTGGGGAGGGGCTGACTTGGGGGCCTTGGGCCCCGCTGGACCCCGCCTGGGTTTTTCTTCCCACTGAGCGGGGCTTATTGTTACAAGGAGTGGGGTTTTCTTTCCCCCCCTCTGCGTACGAGTTGGATTTGGTGTCGGCCCCTCCCCGGGGACGGTTCCGTGTTCCCCCAGGTACGTCGGTTCCGTCCTTCCGGAGGTTTTCGGCTTATCGCATCCAACCTGGTGTGGTGCGAGCGGCCTTTGCAGCTTACCTCCTGCGTGACCCGGATTATGCCTCGGAAATGGATCCGTCCACGTTCAGGTTTGGGACTTCGTTCCCTTTCTGGCTCCGTTACGAGGTTCCGGAGTCGTCCTGGCTAGCAGACTGCCCCTTGTTTGGTCTGGATTCCTGGCATTCCTTCTGTCGTTCCCGCACGCTGGAGTGGCGGGAAGCTTCCACGGTGCTTCAGGTTTTCCTGGGGGGTGAACTTGAGTACCTGAATGAGTGCTTGTTTGCCCCTGCCCTTCCCCGCGATGTGGGCGTTATTCAGCTCCATGTGCAGGTTCCCTCCCTTTCGGCGGCGCTCGTGGCGGAGGACTTGCGCGCTCGGGGCCTTTTGTGTTCGGCCTTGCGGTTCTTTTCCCTCCTGGAGCTGTCTTCGGATTGGCTCGTGGAGGATGTGGGGACGCTTGGGTCCGTCCCGGGGTCCGGCACCTTGTCCTCGGCTGCGCGTTCGTCGGCTGCCTTGTTGAAGCTGTTCACGCCGATTTTGCGGGATGCGGTTTCCCTGTTCTATGCTTCCCGTCTCGCGTGTCGGCAGGCGGTGCTGGGTTCCTCCGTGGAATCTGCTTGGGCTCTGGCTCTTAGGCGTTCTTCACCTTTTTGTCCTCTCCTGTTTGGGGAGTCGGCCGTGGCGCAGTTTATTCAGGCTGCGTCGGCGGCTTGTCGTCCGATGTCGGACTTGTTGGTTTTCCGGGGGTCCCGGGGTGGGTCTTCCCGGAAAGGTCGTGCCAGGGCTCGGGGTTCCTCTCGTCGTGGTAGGCCTCTGGTGTCAGGTTTGGGGTTGGCTCCTCCTGCGGACCCTCCCTCGTCTGGTCGGCGCGGTGTTCGCGCTGTGCGGGGTTCTGGGTCTCGTAAGGGTCGCCGGCCCTTTCGCGGTTTGCCCCTTTGACGGGGCGATGGGGGGGCGGCTTGCGCTGTTCGCCCGCGCCTGGTCCCACGATTCGTGGGCCTTTCGGGTCGTGTCTCGCGGCCTGCGGTGGCGTTGGGTGGCCCCTCCCCCCTTTGGGGGGTCGGGGCTGGCGGGGCAGGCTTCTTCCCCTGCGCTCTGTCGAGTCGTCTTGGAGTGGGTACGCTTGGGCGTCGTCGAAACGACGTCGTCCCTCAGATGGGTTTCCCGTCTGTTTCCGGTTCCGAAACGGGACTGTGCGGACCTGCGGTTCATTCTGGACTTGTCCCGTCTGAACCCCTGGGTTCATTGCCCCTCCTTTCGGATGACTACGCTGTCTCAGGTTCGGCTCCTCTTGGAGCCGGGTGCTTGGATGGTGTCCCTGGACCTCCGGGACGCTTATTGGCATGTCCCGATTCATCCGCGGTTCAGGGACTGGCTCGGTTTTGTAGTGGGGCGTCTGAGTTACCGCTTTCGTTGTCTCCCGTTCGGGTTGAACCTGGCACCTCGCGTGTTCACACGCCTTACACGGGTTGTGGTGGCTCGTTTGCGTCTCCTAGGTGTTCGGGTGTTGGCCTACCTCGACGACTGGCTGGTTTGGGCTCCCAGCCAGTCAGCTTGCTTGCTAGCCAGGGATTTGGTTCTTTCCCAGCTCGCCGGGTTCGGGTTCTTGGTGAACTGGAGGAAGTCCCATCTGGTTCCCTCTCAGGTTCGGACTTGGCTGGGTCTCGTGTGGGACTCTCGGACCGCCTCCTTGTCTCTCCCTCCGGAGTCTCTCCTGCGGCTGCGGTCCCGCCTTCGTCTGTTTCTGGAGGGCCCTCGGGTCACCCGGCGGTTGCTCGAGGGGCTGTGCGGGAGCCTGAACTTCGCGATGGTGGTCTACCCGCCGGGTCGGGTTTGGCTTCGACGGCTGTTCTGGTTCCTTCGGGGTTCCCCCTTCCGCCTCTCTCGCGATCGCAGAGTTCGACCCCCGGGGGACTTGCGTCGGTTGCTGCGTCACCGGCTTCCTCTTCGGGTTTTTCGGGGTTCAGTGCCTTGGCGCCTACCCGAGCCCTCGCTCGATGTGTACACGGATGCGTCGTCTCTCGGCTGGGGTTTTGTGACCAGTGCTCATCAGGCCGGCCAGGGGCGTTGGGATCCGTCCTTCCGTCGAGCTCACAGTACGGTGCGGGAGTTCGCGGCAGTGTGGTTTGCTCTGGGGAGGATTCGGGTGGCCCGCGGATCGACGATTCGGCTCCATTCGGACTGCTCTCCGGTGGTTCATTGCCTGAACCGCGGGGGTTCGATGCGGTCCTTGTCTCTTTGGGGTTGGTCGCTTCGGGTGACTCGTCTGCTGAGTTCTCGTGGTTTGGCTCTCCTGGCGGTTCACGTACGGGGCGTGTCCAACGTCTTGGCCGACGCCCTGTCTCGCTTCGTTCCCCTCTCCACGGAGTGGACGGTCGACGACGAGTCCTTCCGTTGGCTTTGCCAGACGTTCGGGCGCCCCGAGGTGGACCTCTTCGCGTCGGCGTGGTCGCGGCGTCTTCCCGTTTATGCGGCGCCCTTCCCCGATTGCGAGGCCGTCGGGGTCGATGCCTTTCGGCTCGACTGGTCGAGGTGGGGGTTCCTGTACCTCTTTCCCCCGGTTCGGCTGTTGCTCCAGGTCCTGACTCGCTTAGAGACTTACCGGGGGAGAGTTGTCCTTCTGGCCCCTTGGTGGCCGGCCCAGCCTTGGTTTCAGGCGCTGGTTGCTCGGTGTCCGAACCCGAGGGTTTTCCCGCGGCTCCGCCTCTTTCAGCAGATCGGGCCGGTACGTCACGTAGCTGGTTCGATCTTCTCCTCGAGTCTTCGCGTATGGTTTTTTTGACTCGAGTCTATCATCATCTCTATGGTGATCAGGTGGCCTCCTTGTTGGTGTCCCACCTGAGGGCTTCTTCTCGGCGGCAGTATGAAGTTTCCTGGCGGTCCTTCCGTTTCTTTTTGCGTCTTCGTCGTGTTAGCTCCTTGTCTGTTCGGGTGGTCTTGTCCTTCCTCTCGTGGTTGTTTCAGGACCGTCATCTTATGCCTAACACTGTCGCTTCGTATCGTGCGGCGCTGGCGGAGCCGCTTCAGCTTGCTTTCGGTATCGATGTTACGTCTGCGCCGTTTCGCAAGCTGTCTCGTGCATTGTTTCACCTCCGGCCTGCTCATGCGTCGCCTGAGCCGTCCTGGTCTTTGGACAGAGTGCTCGCTTTCCTTTCATCTCCTCGTTTCGTTGTGGCCCCTTTGGTCCAGGATTGTTTTTCCAAGGCACTTTTCTTGTTGGCTTTGGCCTCTGGGGGTCGGGTAGGGGAGCTTCATGCTCTCCTCCGGCGCAGGGGTTTCTGCTCTTTTGGTCGTGGTGATAGTTTTGTTCGTTTGCAGCCGTCTCCTTCTTTTCTGGCGAAGAATGAGACTGCTGCGTTCCGGAGGGGTCCATGGGTGGTTGATGCTTGGTTGGTCAGGCCGGGGGTGCATCATGTTTTGTGTCCGGTTGCGGCGCTTCGCCGTTATTTGCGCGCCACAGCTTCTGTGTCCGGGGATGCGCTGTGGGTTGATCCGGTTTCCCTTCTTCCCTGTTCGCGGGTTCGGGTCTCTCAGGTCGTCCGCAGGGTTATTAGGTCTAGCCAGCCTGCGGTCTATCCCCGTGCCCATGACGTTCGTAAGTTCGCGGCTCTTGCTGCCGTCTTTGGGAATATGTCTTGGTCTGATATTCGGGCGCGGGGATTTTGGCGGTTGAACAGGGTCCTGGCTGCTCGTTACCTTGTGAATGTCCCTGGCCCTCGTCGGGCCTGTGTTGCTTTGGGTCGGCGGTTGCAGCCAGTTGTCTCGGCTTCGAGTTGAGGGGTGAGCGACGACCGCCTCCCGGGTAAGTCCCTCTTTTTCTGTCTGTGGGTAGTTAGCTCCGGGGAGCCGACGGGGCTCCCCCCAGAAAACCAGCGTTGAATGTAATGAAACGCCATTTTCTGGGTGAGTCCCGGAGGCTCCCCGGCATCCCTCCCTCCCTCCGGTCGGCGGTTTTTCGCGTTTTTGACATCCAGCCTCAAGAACTGAGGTGTGGGTAGCCGGCGCGGGGGGTCTGGGGCTCCCCCTTCCCCCTCCCGGGGAGGGGGGAGCTGCGCAGACAGCGGCGCGGCAGTGTGTGACGTCACACTAATTTGCTTGTTTTCGGTTGGGGAGTTCTATCCACTAGTTCGGTATTAGGTAGCAATTTTAACCAGAATAGGGGTTTGTTTTGGGGCGCTTACCTTTCTGGGTGCCTGTTCCGGTCGATGGCAGACATAGAATGCTTCCAACTACACGGGGGCTTCTATAGGCCATTGCTCCCCTTGCCTCTCTGAGGGGGCCCGGTTCTGGCCGTGGTCCCCGGTAGGCCTAAGAACTCCATACACATGACTGATGCCAAAGTCTGACATTAGCATATCAGCCTGGGATAGCTCCGGGGAGCCTCCGGGACTCACCCAGAAAATGGCGTTTCATTACATTCAACGCTGGTTTTTTGTCCAGCCCCAGCTTTTACAGTCCAGGCTGTAGCAGCTTTAGGGTTAATACATGTGGTTTGTATTACGTAGGCTGTCAGAGAGGGAAGGGAGGCAGCCGAGAACCTGCCCATACCCCCTTCCCCTTTCTTGCCCACCCTCCTTACTCTTGCCCACCCCTCCTTATTCCTGCCCACCCTCCTTACTCCTGCCCACCCTCCTTACTCCTGCCCACCCGCCTTACTCCTGCCCACCCTCCTTACTTTTGCTCAAAGCACAATACCTAAACAAAATTATTTAATGTATTCTAAACATTTACTATGTTTTGGTGGGGAAAATTTAGTCATAGAAACCTTAAATTTGTTTTATTTTGCCTTAATAGGTAATACTGCTTCCAGTCTCTGCTCAACTACCCAGGACGATAGCAAACACAACTTCTGCCCATTAATGATGGTAAGGACAATTTTATTCTTACTGTACTACAAGTGTGTGTGTGTTTATCATGTTGATGTCAATAACCAGTGATTGTGAGTGTATTAATCAAGATATTTTCATTAACTAGTGTATTAATGTTGATGTTGTCATTTACCAGTGATAGCGAGTGTATTAATTATAGTCATTACCCAGTGATGGTGAGTGTATTAATCATATTGTCATTACTCAGTGATGGTGAGTGTATTAATCATATTGTCATTACCCAGTGATGGTGAGTGTATTAATCATATTGGCATGACCCAGTGATGTTGAGTGTATTAACCCGTTTGTTGCTAAGGGCTATTTGTCCCTTGTCACCCACAGGCGTGTAACAAAAAAGAAAAAAAAAATTCTTCCTAACCTGTTAACTTGTGTTCCCTGACCTCGAGAGAGAGAGAAAAATTAATCGTACATACAAATGACATAAATGAGCCGACAATATGAGCGATGAGGTCACACCCTGCATGCTTGCTCATGCAAGGTGCGTCCCAGAGGCATTGCGCGTAGTCTTCAAACAGTCAGAATTGCCACAAATTTATTTTTGCTGCATTATTTACAGTGTCTAGGCGTATTTTATCACAAATATTATTCACTAATTGTGTTACATATAATGTTACTTCATGTTCAATGGTAATAAATGTTGCATACATTGAGTATACACATGCACACAAAAATATTTTCCCATTATGCAAATATAATATGTATTCACATTGTTTATTATTATATTTACACACATGCACACACTATTTACAGGTTTTTGCACTATTATTGCACATTTAGAATTCTTGGAGAGAGTGGTAGTTGTAGAAGCAGTTGACAGCACACAATGGGACTGCACACGCTTCGCACCATGTTTGCACAAGTTTACGTTTCTGATCTCTCTTATTGTTCTACAAACTAAGCAATCACGTTGGCCTATTGCACGCTTTCCAGCTGGTGGCAAATGTTTTAGTCTGTGTGCTTGAAAGCCCTCCGTGTGAGCGAGCCTGGGTGCAGCAACATACTGCAACACTGCGTTCATGATTGATCTTTGTATGCCAGGAACATCTTTGCCAAACTTTGCTAATAACTGTGTCCCAAGTGTAAAAGCAAACGAACGGAAACTTGGTTTACGTCCAGTTTTCACCAGATACATATTATAGCTGTTCAACATGGTTATGTTAACAAGATCGAAAAACACTTTTTCCGTCCACTTCAATGTTTTCCCCACTCACTCGACAGTGCCCACCATCATGTCAGATTTATGAACCAAATGCATGTTGATATTATAGTCAAGAACACAATCTGGCTTATTGGTTCTTGCATTACTTGGTTCACCTTGCCACAGTTCATCATTGCACCATCATGAACGGTTGTCAGCAAGTTCACTTCTCTCTTGTCTTTCCACCTAACTGAGTGTATTTGATCACCTTTTCTTAGTTGGCAGTCACCAACTTCAAGTTTGTCAAACACTGGCATTTCCCTTCTTCTTGGCTTTACTGTGCCAAACAATCCAGTTCTGTTTTAAATCAAGAACCTAGCTTGCAAGGGACTTGTATAGCAGTTATCCGTGTATAAAATGTGGCCCTTGTTCATCCATGGTGTCATCAGTGACTTTACCACACCACTTGAGAAACCATGTTGGTCGTTACCGAGAATGTCTACATCGCTAGCAGAATACAGAATTGTGTGTAACACGTATCCTGTTTCACAGTCACAAACAACAAAGAATTTCAATCCAAATCTGTTTCGTTTGGAGTGAATGTACTGCTTGAATGCAACACGTCCTCTGAAAAGCACAAGGGAGTTGTCAATCACCAGCTTCTGTGCTGGTACGTAGAAATCTCTGAACTTTCCAATCACTTCATTCATATAGTGCCTGACTCTCCAAAGTCTATCATCCTCTGTCCGGTCCTCATTAATGCAAAATGAAGACACCTGAGGAGTATCTGAAACCTGTCTCGGGACATATATTTCCCGAAGAAAGGTGTTGGAATAGTCTGGTCTTTGCTCCAATAATCTGTGATAGCGTGTTTGACACAATGTTTCATTAACATACATATTGCCAAAAATACATACATTTCACCTATAGTAGTGTTTTTCCAACGCTGCAATCGTGAATATTCTGTTATCTCTTTTCCAATGAGATGAGTCGCATGAAGGTTCATTTGGTGTACAATATATTCCATGAGCGGCTCATCATAAAATGTTGTAAAGTAATCCATTTCACACATGTCCTCACCATTATCAGGGAAAAGGTCTGTAATCCAACTTCTTTATTGCCAAAGGCAGGAATTAGAGGAATAAAATCGTCACCATCACTCCACACAAGTACACCTGCTGTCCTGCGAGACGCAACAGCGGCACGACAGCGAGGAAGCGTTGCACACCGTGGACCAGGAGCTGAAGCCCGTCTTCACAAAGTACGGCCGCTATGTGAACATGAGGTGAAATCACGTGAACATGAGGGTCTTGGTTCCTCATGTGGTGCCATGCAGCGGCGCTTGGCTGGGCGAGACGCTGCTGACACGACAAATTCTCCCCGGTATCACCACAGGTACTAGCAACAGGCACGGTAACACTATGCTCTGAATCCACTTCACTAAAACCAGAAAATAAGTCACCTTCCTCTGACTCATCGTCCAAAATATCCTCGTACTCTAAATAAGCACAAGAACTGTGTGGTCGTGGGTGAATTGGAGTAGACACTGGGCGAGGAGGCACGGGTGAGCGTGCAGGCCTCGCCATGGGAGGAGACTGTACTGTATCTCATATTCACTGTCTGTGCTACTATCATCGGTCAATTGTCTGTAGTCCTTATCAATGTCAGAGTCATCAAAAATCGCTTTCCTCACCATCAGAAAATAGTTCACTAGTTATTTTCTCTTGAGTAAGTGATTGCGTGGTTCGTGCTTGGGAGCCGTTTGGCCGTGCATTCGCCATGGTGACCGCTGCGTAATTGGGGCCTCCCATGCATTGGTAGCGTGAGCTGGATTTTTTTTTTAACAAAATGGCAGCTGGTTTACTATAGCCCCTGGGCAGCATATGGGGACCCCCCCCCCCTACCCCGCTGGCCATTCAAATCTTGTGCGGTATTCCATCACCTCATATGACGTGATGCACAATTTATAGCAAGTTACTCAACACATCATATGACATGTTGTGCAGTTTAAGGGTTAATCATGGTGTTATTACCCAGTTATGTTGAGTGTATTAACCCTCTGAAATGCAAATAGTGCATAATTTTGCTCAATCAGGGGTGCGCATAACACCTTAACCACTGCACTGCGCCAAACGACAAATGCCATTCGCCTTTACTGCGCCAACTGACAAAAGTATTTTTTATTTCTTCGTATACGGTCAAAGCGTGCTTGCGGTAGGTTGGGTACAAAATGGACTCTTAGGACCTCCAGTGAGAGGCAGCCATTTTGGAAAAAATTCCCAGAATGTCGTAGGGCTGCTGGCTGGATTAGTACTGAGTGAGCAACAATGGGTGGCACATGTGTCTTTGGCTCCCAAACACCTGTCCAACGCGGTGTTGACTTGGGTACAAGATGGATTCCTGACGTGTTTGGCAGATTGAAAAAAATTCCCAGCATTCCCCACAGTCATGGCCAGGCTCATATTCAAGGTGGCAACCATGTCGTATTCATCCATATCGAGCTCCCAGCCCTAGTCGGCCGTGTTTTTAAGAAAACATCATCTGATGTTGGAATACAAGGCATATTGCTTGAAGATGAGCATGCCAATGATTTTGATATCCCAAATCTGGAAAAAGACCTAACACAGGTATCTGCTACTAGTGATATGGATATTGAAGTGAACGATGTGGAGAGTGTGTACAGTACACAGCTCTCACAGCCCTGCCATGCCGGACTAGGTCATCACCATCAGTAGAACAACACAAATGAATTTTTGTATGTTCCACTGAACATTTAGTGCCAAATGCAATTCATTTGGACCATCCGGGAATTCGTTAGAGTGGGGTCTGTTAGAGTGATGATGCACTGTATTTGAAAAGAAAAAATGCAGGAATAGAGAAGTGATTGCAAATATTATTCAGCAGATATGTAAGTACAGGCATACCTCAGTTTACGAGTTTAATCCGTTCCTGGAGACGCCTCGTATTCCGAAAACTTGCATTCCGAAGCTAATTTCCCCATAAGAAATAAAGGGAAATGAATTAATCCGTTCTTGACTACCCCAAAAACCCCACATCATACTAAATTTTTATACCTAATTTACCTAATTCATCTAAATAAACCTACAAAACTATGTTCCAGTTATTACTTACCTTGCTGTCGAGTGCTGTAGGCGTATGGAAGATGGTGAGGAGGGGGGAGGAGGAGAGGAGTTACTGTTTGGAAGGGGAGTCCCCTTCCATAATCACATCAGGCAGTGAGGACCTTTCTGGTGTGCTCTCCCTGGGACGTTTTACCTGAGTGCCACTAGGTCCTGGTTGAGGCTCACTGCTCGATTTCCTCACCACAAATCTGTCCATGGAAGCTTGCTTTTCCCTTCTTCGCAAGCTGTCTCTGTAGTAAGGCATCACATTGTCATTGAAAAGATTAAGACAACGGCCTACTACAGCTTTCTCTGGGTGAGTGTTCAACAGTTGTTTGAATCTCTTCCCACATCTGACACACCTTCTTAATTACTGCAGAAGGGACATTCGCTGGTGCTGCTGCCACCTCCTCCTCCACTGCAGAATCATTCGCTGCTGCGTTGGCTTGCTGTTCCTGTTGAAGGGCTAGGAGTTCTTCGGTGGTCAGTTCTTCGTTGTGTTCTTCCACCAACTCCTCCACATCATCACCATCCAATTACAAGCCCATTTGCTGGCCTAGACTAACAATTTCCTCAACAATAGGCGCATCATTTATAGGCTCAAACCCCTCAAAGTATAGTTCTCTCACACATTCAGGCCACAATTTTCTCCAGCCAGAGATCAGGGTTCTTTGAGTCACTTCTTGCCAGGATTTGTCAACGAGTTTTAAAGCACTACAAATGTTAAAATGCTCTCTCCAGAACTCTTTGAGGGTGAGGTTTGTGGCTTCAGTCACTTCAAAACATTTCCGGAAAAGTGCCCTTTCATAAAGTTTCTTAAAATTCGCTATGATTTTCTGGTCCATAGGCTGAATTAGAGGAGTGGTGTTAGGAGGAAGGAATTTAACTCTGAGGAATTTATTGTATCTAGGCAACAAATCATCTTCCAAGCCTGGAGGATGAGCAGGAGCATTGTCAAGGAGAAGCACGGCTTTGAGTGGCAATTGTTTCTCCTGCAGATATTTTTCTATGGCAGGGCACAGCATTTCATTCACCCACTCCGAAAAAATAAGCCTAGTCACCCATGCTTTTTTATTAGACTTCCACATCACACACAAATGGGTTTTCTGCACATTATACTGTTTGAAAACCCTTGGATTTTCAGAATGATACACTAGCAAGGGTTTAATTTTCAAATCACCACTCACATTTCCACACAGCACAAGCGTAAACCTATCTTTCATAGGCTTGTGTCCAGGCAAGGATTTTTCCTCCTTGGTAATGTATGTCCTCTTGGGCATTCTTTTCCAAAACAGTCCTGTTTCGTCACAATTAAACACTTGTTGCGGTAGGTATCCCTCAGCCTCTGCGAACTCTTTAAATTCGTCAATAAATCGTCCAGCGGCTGGTTTGTCTGAGCTGGCTGCCTCCCCATGCCTTGTAACACTATGGATACCACTTCTCTTTCTAAATTTTTCAAACCAGCCCCTGCTTGCCTTAAACTCTTTCGTATCTGCATCACTCGTTGCAGGGGTATTCTTTAGAAGGTCTTCGTGCAACACCCTGGCTTTCTCACAAATAATGGCCTCCGAAACACTATCACCTCTCAACTCCTTGTCGTGTATCCAAATTAATAACAACTTTTCCACTTCTTCAAGGTTTTGTGGTCTTTGTGCCGTTAATGTTCTTACTCCTTTTGCCACTTTAGCACCCATAATCTCATTTTTCTTCTTAAGTATAGTGCATATTGTTGATGTGGCTTTGTTGTACTGCCTACAAAGTTCAACAACACGTGTACCGTTCTCATGCTTCCGAATGATCTCTTGTTTCTCCTCTATTGTCATCCTCACATGAGCTTTCTGGCCTTTATCCTTACCACTGGCTTTCTTGGGACCCATGGTGAGATATATAATAACAAATTGTATAGACAAATCACCAAAAATCCAACAAAACACTGAAAATCCGCGAGAAGAATTGATGTGGGGGTAGTCACTGAGCGCGAGACAATGGTAAACTGAGGGGCGGCGGGGCAGAGGGGCGGCGGGGCAGAGGGGCGACGATCGCCGAACCACCACGCGCTAGGTCGGCCTGTACGCGTATCAACAAACTCGCGTCCCAAGGTAACCCTCGCCTTCCGAGACAAATTTTTGGAGTAAATACTGCTCGTCTTCCGAAAAACTCGCATACAGGGACACTCGCATTCCGAGGTACCACTGTAATAGCATTTAGCAGATACTGTACTGATATAAGTAATAAAATGTACCAGATATAAAAGTAAAAATAATAAAGAACAGAAGAGTGGGAAATTAGATAATTAATTAAATTAAGATTTCTAGAGTAAACGAATTGAGATTCAAATAATTAATCAAATGGAATACAAATAATTAGCTAAGTTAAGAATTAGATTAATATTGTAATACATGAATATTATATGGTAATAATACAAGATGGGTAAGGATATGCAATATAAGCAGGCAATACACAGGCAAAAAAAAAAAAAAAAAAAAAAGAATTAGACAATTAGATTAAGATTATGAATAAATAAATGGATTCAGATTCAAAATAATTAATAAAAAAGGAAACATAATTAATCAAATTAAAAATTCAGTAATCTCTTAAGATTGTAATACAGTACAGTAATATCATATGGTAATAAGACAAGTTGGATAAGCGTATGCCATAGAAACAAACACATATGGGCTGGAAGCACTGATGTACTTAAAGCTTAAGAATCCATTAACAATACTGAAATATTAGACAGCAAATAAGACTAGTAGCTAATATTAATGGGCAGATATATAAGTGAGAAATTAAATTATTAATTTTTAATTCAGAAAGTAATGAATTAAAGATTCAGATGATTTGACAAATTAATAGTTCAAGGTTTATAACATTTTGGGAAATTGAATTGTTAGTATCAACAGATAAATGGGTAAGTTGCAAATATTGTAAACTAAGAATCTGATAACTAGACAAATTAAGCATTCAAAAAATTATTACATTTTATAAAATTGAAGTCATTGTAGTAATAGTTATAAGAGGGTAAATTACATGAAATTGAGGCCAATAATATAAAAAAGAGCATTTATTAATTAATATAGAAATATAAAAAAGCCAAAATTTAAATATGGTTAGGCTAGGTAAGGCTTGGTCACTCATGTGTTAGTTTCAGCAATGACATTGGAAGTTTGCTGGTTTCCAGTTGTGTCACAATCAACAAAGAAAGCCTATAATTGTTGGACATTTTTTATTTCATGTCTTTTGCCTCTTTCTTAGCAATGATCGTTCCATTCCTGGTGTAACACTGCTTGATAAAATTTGGATTTTGTTTGCGAATATGATGCATTCTGTAGAGGAGGATCAACGCTGCTTGGGTAGGCACTCATTAACCCCTAAACGCGGAATACATACACAATGGGAGTAACTTTCCCGAACACCACGCAATACATACATGTACAATTAAGGGTCTAGCGCACAATTTTATATGCCCCGCAAGGGACAGGGGCAGCTTTAGTCCAGCCACGGCTGATAGTAAACAGACGCCGCCTAGAAAAAAAATGGTTGGTTAACATATCCTCATGTGAGAGCTTCAGTTCTGAGTGAGCCACCAAGGCTGGCACACGCAGCATGAGCTCACAGCACTACTGTTCAGCTTGTGACCACAGCATCGCCTGAAAATGTCAAAATATATATATATATGTACATGGTGACAATGTCAGACCACGGAGGAAAAATGAAACAGGAAATTTCCTTAAGTACTTTCGTATATTAAATACATCTTCAGAAGGTCATTTTACAGATCGAGTGATGGGTATAAATAGGCAGGAGAGAGTGGTGAAGTAAGGTGAGGTACAATACTTGGACAACGCAGAAGGCCCATTGGCCCATCAGATGCACCCAATTGGCCCATCCGATGTAGCCCAATGGCCCATCTGATACAGCAGACATACAAGCATAATGCATAGGTAATTATAACATAAAGAGGTAAATATATACAATAAATTAGTGAGACAAATGTTTTTCAATGATTCTACTTAAATCGCCCTTTAGCTGATCTATTAGAAATGGATCTAAGTTATATAGACCACTGCTAATATTCAAATTACTTTCTTTGGTGATCTGTATCAAAGCGGATTCAATTATGTTTCTGTTATAGGTGCTTTTACAATTTGTTATTGAAGACGCACTCTCCCAATCAATTTGGTGAGCTTTTTCTGACAAATGCACAAACAAAGCATTAGATAATTGGCCATGTCTTACAGAGTATTTATGCTGCGATATTCTACATTTTAAATCTTTAGATGTTTGCCCGACATAGATTTATGTTAAAGATTTAAAATGTAGAATATCGCAGCATAAATACTCTGTAAGACATGGCCAATTATCTAATGCTTTGTTTGTGCATTTGTCAGAAAAAGCTCACCAAATTGATTGGGAGAGTGCGTCTTCAATAACAAATTGTAAAAGCACCTATAACAGAAACATAATTGAATCCGCTTTGATACAGATCACCAAAGAAAGTAATTTGAATATTAGCAGTGGTCTATATAACTTAGATCCATTTCTAATAGATCAGCTAAAGGGCGATTTAAGTAGAATCATTGAAAAACATTTGTCTCACTAATTTATTGTATATATTTACCTCTTTATGTTATAATTACCTATGCATTATGCTTGTATGTCTGCTGTATCAGATGGGCCATTGGGCTACATCGGATGGGCCAATTGGGTGCATCTGATGGGCCAATGGGCCTTCTGCGTTGTCCAAGTATTGTACCTCACCTTACTTCACCACTCTCTCCTGCCTATTTATACCCATCACTCGATCTGTAAAATGACCTTCTGAAGATGTATTTAATATACGAAAGTACTTAAGGAAATTTCCTGTTTCATTTTTCCTCCGTGGTCTGACATTGTCACATTCTTAATCACGTGTTTATTTTCGTGATATACATACATGTACATGGTATTATTTAGCAGTGATAGTTTTACAGAAGACCTCCTGACTGTGATGAAAATGACCATGATTCTGATAATAGCAGGATTGTGGTGATAATTAGCGCTGTGGTGGGAGGTGTAATTTTGGTGGGGAGGGAGGTAGCAGGTAGGGAGTCTGCTGTCTGCTGACTCAGTGTGGCCACCTTTTACTGTCTGCTCTCACCATACCAGCTTAGTGGTTTGCTATGGTGAACACAAATGTAGATACTTATATATAACGTGTGTATAGAGTGTAATAACAGTAATAGGAGTGTGTTGGTAGCAGCCATTTGGTGAGGTAGGTGGTGTCATCTGCATGACAAGTCATGTTGTGTACTGGTGGCCACTTTGGTCTTTGGGCACCATACCAGCTTATTTGTACAGTTATGGTGAATAAAACATGTAGATTCCTATATATAATGTGTGTATATATAGTGTAATAACATCACAAGCAGTATTGTTAGAGGAGAATTATTAGTGCATCTGGCCCTTGAACCATTGAGAGAGGCAGCCACCAGCTGATTGTGTGTGTGTAGCTACGTCTCTTATTGCCTGAACTCACGATACCAGCTTAGATGTACAGTTATGGTGAACAACACATGTAGATACTTATATATTATGTCTGTATATAGTGAATAAAAAGCAAAAACACTATGGTGAGAGGAGAATGTTGGCGAGTGAGGAGGTGAGGGAGTCGCGGCCAGTGGCTGGGTGGCTGTTGTATGGCGGCCATTTGACTCGCCATACTAACTTAGTGGTTCGTTATGGTGAACAAAACATACATATACAGTGGCACCTCGATCAACGAGTTTAATCCGTTCTGGCACCGAGCTCGTTACGTGGAAAACGCGTCATAAGAAACAAATTTCCCTATTTAAATTAAAGGAAATAAATTTAATCCGTTCCACTCCTAAAAACATCCATACTTGTATGACATTTTATAATGTAAATATGATACTGCATATGTAATTATAAATGTTTTTGTTGTGCTGTTTTCATGTTTACCTTATGAAGAGTCGTTGCTGGCTTGAGGGTGGGGAGGGGTTATAGTGTGGAAGGAGAATCCACCTCTGAGTCAAGCCGGCTCTCTCTTCTTGGGAATTTCACCCTCACTGGGACCGGGTTGTGGTTCACTGTTACTGGCTCCTCTTTTCTCTACTTTTGCAAAGAACATATTTATTGACAATTGCTTTTGTCTCTGTTTTAGGATGTTCCTAAAATGAGACAGCAAATTGTCATTAAACATGTTCACAGACTGGGTTGTCACTGCTTTATCAGGGCAGCTTTTCCAAGAATGCGGTTACCTTTTCAAACATTCCCAACACTTTACTGATCTCACTGGAAGAGGCAGCATCCTCCCTTACCTTCTCATTCCCTTACCAATGGTGCAAATTGTTGATGAGGACCTGCCATACTTCCTTGTGAGATCAGTCACACAGACACCACACTCATGCTTTGCTATAATTTCCTTCTTCAAATCCATAGTAATTGTGTGTTTCTTCCTCTTGACAACACTATCTTTAACAAGCAGCTTCTTTGGCAACATCGTGCGTTACAAATTGTAGTCACAAAACCACAAAAAAAACAAAAACAAAGAAAAGCGCAAATAAATGCAGAGGGATGCTTGTCGTGTGCGATACAACAACAACAACTCTGGCGTCGGAGGCGTCCGAGAATTTGCGAGAACCCGCTAGACGTTAGGAAGCACCATGTGGTTTTGCTCGTTAATAGAGGTGAAGTATGTCAATAGAGACAAATTTGCTGCGAGTGCCTCTCTCGTTACTCAAAATGCTCGTAGATAGAGCCGCTCGTTAATCGAGGTACCACTGTACAGTGCTTCCTCAGACTAACGAACCCCGCTCTATCGAATTCCCGGAAGAGCCGAACAAATTGAATTCGGTACCAAATGTTCAGTGGAACATATAAATGTTCGATTAAGTGAGGAATGTTCGTCCAAGCGGTCACTGAGGCCGAGCGTCGGAGCTGGCTGTCATCAACTATGATTCGCCAGAGTGTAAACAGTCATGTAGTGTTTTATTATCCTTACCCATTGTTTCTAGGGAGAAATGGTGATAAAAATGGTGATAAAATGGTGTCAGGGGGCATTAGTGAGAGAGTTGTTGCCAGGAGGCAAGAGGCAACACGTGACTGGCACCTCCATGCTCCCCCGCCCCCACCCTCCTTCCTCCACCTGACCACAGAGACCACTCACTCTCCTCTCGTCGTCAGATGCCAAGAGTCAATTTAATGATAATTATATCATTATCTACACTGAAAATAGCCTTTTTATTAGAAAAATGTCATATTGGAGCAATAATAATGGTGAAAATTGTAATATATACAGTACATATTTTAAACAGTTTGAACACATTTCCTTTTCACAGAATTTTTAATACAATTGGGGTGTAGATAACAGCTGGCATTGTGTGGCCGGCCGGTCGCTCCCTGAGCCATTGGGGGGGTGGGTGGGAGGGGGGGTTTGTTTCCTGGATCCCTCCCTCCCTCCCTCCCCTCTAACAGCCTACGTACTGTACTAATATCTATTTAGAATAAATTTTGAGTAGACCAATAAAACAAGCACAGGTCGTGTGAACGTTAGGCCTTGGTGATAAAAGGTGGCCAGCATCATTTGTGGTGGTGTCAGGGGAGGCAGGCGGTGTCAGGGGAGGCAGGTGGTATCAGAGGAGGCAGGCGGTGTCATGGGAGGCAGGTGGGGTCAGGGGAGGCAGGTGGGGTCAGGGGAGGCAGGTGGGGTCAGGGGAGGCAGGTGGGGTCAGGGGAGGCAGGCGGTGTCAGGGGAGGCAGGCGGTGTCATGGGAGGCAGGTGGGGTCAGGGGAGGCAGGTGGTGTCAGGGGAGGTAGGTGGGGTCAGGGGAGGCAGGTGGTGTCAGGGGAGGCAGGTGGGGTCAGGGGAGGCAGGTGGTGTCAGGGGAGGCAGGTGGTGTCAGGGGAGGCAGGCGGTGTCAGGGGAGGCAGGCGGTGTCAGGGGAGGCAGGCGGTGTCAGGGGAGGCAGGCGGTGTCAGGGGAGGCAGGCGGTGTCAGGGGAGGCAGGTGGTGTCAGGGGAGGCAGGTGGGGTCAGGGGAGGCAGGTGGGGTCAGGGGAGGCAGGTGGGGTCAGGGGAGGCAGGTGGGGTCAGGGGAGGCAGGTGGTGTCAGGGGAGGCAGGTGGGGTCAAGGGAGGCAGGGAGGCAGGCGGTGGAAAGAGGCAGGTGAGGTCAGTGGTGGAAGGTGTTGTCAGGGGAGGCAGGCGGTGTCAGGGGAGGCAGGTGGTATCAGAGGAGGCAGGCGGTGTCAGGGGAGGCAGGTGGTGTCAGGGGAGGCAGGTGGGGTCAGGGGAGGCAGGTGGGGTCAGGGGAGGCAGGTGGGGTCAGGGGAGGCAGGCGGTGTCAGGGGAGGCAGGTGGTGTCAGGGGAGGCAGGTGGTGGAAGGAGGCAGGTGGGGTCAGTGGTGGAAGGTGTTGTCAAGGGAGGTGGAAGTGGAGAGAGAAGGGTGCTGACCACGCATGGCTGCCAAACCTCTCATTCATTCTCTATTATAAATCTCAATCTTAGCTGTAAAATATTTATGCCAAAATATGTTAATTTTCGTGTATTAATATACATTATTAATCATTAACATGTTTTATTGTTTCCTGTAGAAAACAATAGCTGACTTGGCATTGTGGTGTGTATGGCCGGGTACCTGGGGGGTGGGGGGTCCTGTAGGTGTGAGAGGAGACCTGTCAACCCATCATTTTTTTTGTCGGGCGAGTTGAGACGCTTCCAAGCCTGCTGCTTCAATACACCCCATGGATGGTGTGGTGTGGGGGATGGTGTAGGTGGTGCTGTGGGGGGTGTGGTGGGGGATGGTGTAGGTGGTGGTGTGGGGGATGGTGTAGGTGGTGGTGTGGGTGGTGGGGCGAATGGTGTTAGTGGTGTGGGGGATGGTGTGGGTGGTGTGGGGGATGATGTGGGTGGTGTGGGGTGTGTGGGGGATGATGTGGGTGGTATGGGGTGTGTGGGGGATGATGTGGGTGGTGGTGTGAGGTGTGTGGGTGGTGGTGTGGGGTGTGTGGGTGGTGGTGTGGGGTGTGTGGGTGGTGGTGTGGGGAGTGTGGGTGGTGGGGGCGAATGGTGTTAGTGGTGTGGGGGATGGTGTGGGTGGTGTGGGGGATGGTGTGGGTGGTGTTGGGGGATGGTGTGGGGGATGGTATGGGTGGTGTGGGGGATGGTATGGGTGGTGTGGGGATGGTATGGGTGGTGTGGAGGATGGTGTGGGTGGTGTGGAGGATGGTGTGGGTGGTGTGGGGGATGGTGTAGGTGGTGTGGGGGATGGTGTGGGTGGTGTGGGGGATGGTATGGGTGGTGTGGGGGATGGTATGGGTGGTGTGGAGGATGGTGTGGGTTGTGTGGAGGATGGTGGGGATGGTGTGGGTGGTGTGGGGGATGGTATGGGTGGTGTGGGGGATGGTATGGGTGGTGTGGGGATGGTATGGGTGGTGTGGAGAATGGTGTGGGTGGTGTGGAGGATGCAACCCGTTCTCGCAAATTTAATAAGTCAATACTGACTTATTAAATATGTGCATAGGTGACATACTTAACATAATAGATACCCTTAAAAAGATTCATAGAAAACACCGATCTTACCTAACCTACTTAGTATGTTAAGATAAGCATCTTATTGCTTCGTAATTACAATTATTACCTAACCTATAATAGGTATAGGTTAAGTAATAATTGTAATTACGAAGCAATAAGATGCTTATCTTAAGATACTAACAAGGTTAGGTAAGGTCGGTGTTTTCTATGAATATTTTTAAGGGTATCTATTATGTTTAGTATATCACCTATGCACGTAGTTAATAAGTCAATATTGACTTTACGAATTTGCGAGAACGGGTTGGGAGGATGGTGTGGGTGGTGTAGGGGATGGTGTGGGTGGTGTGGGGGATGGTGTGGGTGGTGTGGGGGATGGTGTGAGTGGGGTGGGGGATGGTGATTCTCGCATCTCAGATTATTGACACCAAAAGAGCATGAAAGATATTATAATGAAGCACCACACAACAAAGAAACAAACTAATGTGTCCTGGCATATGTTTAAAAAAAAAAAAATAAGAAGGTTGTTGGGGCCGGACGGATGGAACGAATTCCGCACTGGAACGAATCGGCTTCGCCCCATATAATTCGTTTAAGTGAGGACACACTGTACTTATACTTATACTGTGAATATAGAGTAATAACAGCAAAACTATTTGTTTATTGTTTCATGAACATAATAATTGAATCACTGATATGCACACCATAGTTTTGAGTATAGTGATGGTTCACACATTTTATTATATAAATATATCACTACACTTTACTGAATAGTATTACTACAAAGAAACTAGGAAAAAATCAATCAAAGACACTGAAATAATTAGGTAATAATATCTTTGTGGCAACTTCCGCCTGACAGCTCGGGCATAGCAGACTGCCTCGGACACTTGCTCTGTCAATGCCTGTTTTTTTGCCAGACTTCCCCGCCCTATTGCGGCCAAAATAAGTCACCTGTGATTTTTTTTTTTAATTTTTCCGTGATCAGGGTACACAAATGAATAGTTTTATACGATGAAAGAATTTTTTGGATTTTTTTATTGTTGTGCCTGGTGGTATTGCAGGCCAAAAAGTCCCTAGCAGTTAAAGGGTTAATGTATAGAATGTTTTTTTTATTTGCAGTTTATTGAATGAGATCTTATCATTGGGATAAGCGAGTTTAGTGAGCATCTCTTTGGTGCTATGGTGATTGTTTTTATCTTTTCTGATAGACTTTTAATAGTATCATTAAAGTTTCTCTCTCATACGGAGCATAACTGGAGAGGGTTTCGGCAGTTCTTCTACTCCCCAAGCCTGACTTGGGCGGCCAGGCTTGACTTCTGATAACTTGGTCTAACAGGCCGTTGCTTTAACCCTTCCACTGCTCAGGGGTCCTGAGGACATTTACACCCCTGTGCACAAGAAAAACAAAATTCAAATTTTTTTTTCGTCTTCTAAACATGTTAATTTGTGTCCCCTGAGCACGGGAAAAATAAAAAAAAAATCGTAGGTGACATATTTTGGGCGCAGTTGACCGAGGAAGTCTGGCAAAAAGTGGGCGTTGACAGAGCGGTCGTCAGAGCCGGTCAGCGTCACCCGCGCTGACAGGTAGGAGTTGCCACAAATATATTATTACCTAATTGTTTCAATGTCTCCGATTGATTTTTTTCTTATTTTTTTGCAGTAATATTTTTCAATAGTGTGTATTGTAATATATTTATATAATAAAAGTGGTGAATAATCGCTATACTCAAAAGTATGGTGTGCATATTAGTGATTCAATTATTATGTTCATAAAACAATAAACAAATAGTTTTGCTGCTATTACACTCTATACACAGGTTATATATAAGTATCTGCATGTTTTGTTCACCATAATGAACCACTAAGTTGGTATTGAGAGTCGAAAAGCAACGAGGAGTTACCGCGACACACCAGCCAGCCACTCGCTGCCACTCCCTCAACACACGCACTAAACTTTCTCCCCCAACAATACCATTTGTGGTGTTATTATACTATATACAGACGTTACATATATGTATGTATATATTTTGTTCACCACAACTGTACAGCTAAGCTGAAATAGTTAGTTCAGGCACTAAGAGTCGTCGCTATACACAGATGGCGGCTCCCTCACTCATTCAAGGTCACACGCACTAAACTTTCTCCCCCAACAATACTGTTTGCAGTGTTATTACCCTATATATACATATTATAAATAAGTATCTACATGTTGTATGCACCATAACTGTACACCTAAGCTTGTAGTGTGCCCAAAGAGCATAGTGGCCACCCTCTAAACAGCTAGACAAATCGTGCAGACGACGTCACCTCCGTCACCCATATGGCTCCTCCCAGCATAATCTTTTTGCTGTTATTACACTAATACACACATTACTGTATATATAAGTATCTACATTTGTGTTCACCATAGAGAACCACTGAGCTGGTATGGTGAATGCAAACAATAACAGGTGGCCACACAGTCAGTAAACGATGCTATCTCCCTCCGTCTCTCAGCATCGCTCCTCCCACATCGCTAATTATTACAACAATCCTGCTATTATCACAACCCTGGTTATTTATATCACAGTCAGGGGTCATCTTGTAATATTGTCATCGCTAAATAATAACAATTATATATTTATTTTGACATTTTTCGGCGATGTTGTGGTCACAAGCTGAACAGCAATGCTGTTCGCTCATGCTGCGTGCGCCAGCCTTGGTTGCTCCAACAGTACTGTGCCTCTTACACCTGGGAATATTGCCCATGATTATTTTTTAAAATGGCATCTGTTTACAAGAGCCCTGAGGAAGCTAATGTGAACCCCGTGTAGCTGCGGGCCATTTGAATCGGGCCTGGCACCCTATGGCGTATATATACGCCATGCGTACCGTGGGACATGTTACTCAGGGTGTATATATACGCCATGCACAGTTTAATGGTTAAACTGCTGATGATTTGCCTCTGGTGACTTATATACAAGGACAATAACTACATTTAGGATCCCTATTTTGATTATCAGCACTTCCACCATATTGTTTGTGGTAGCATCTATAATACCCACTGTCCAGTACTAACAAGTCACAACTAAAAGGTTAAACAATCCATGGATTACTAAGGGTATACCTAAATTTGTTAATAAAAAACATGACCATGAGAAGAAGTACCAGTATAGGTTAGGGGGTCATCTCCAAAGCAGTTTCAAGGAGATACTCATCAATGCTGTTCAAAATAATTAGGAGAGCCAAAATAAAAATACCCAACCATATCTTTCCTATAAAATCTCTGTGGCTAGATCCTAGAAGCTGAGTACATTTGTTACACAGGATTTTCCAGATCCAAAACCATACTGTCTGTCTGTTATTATATAGTTTTTCTCCAGGGGTTCTACCCATTTAGTTTTAATTATTTTTTCTTATATTTTGACTATTACACTTGTCAATGATACAGGTCTATATATGATGGGATCTTCCCTGCTGCCACTTTTGTAGATTGCTGCTGCTGCCTCTAGTATCAACTGGGAGTCTGAAATAGGTAGCATAGTAATACAGGTCTATATATGATGGGATCTTCCCTGCTGGCACTGTTGTAGAGTGCTGCTGCGGCCTCTAATATCAACTGGGAGTCTGAAATAGGTAGCATAGTGAATATCAACCTTGTAGTGCAAACATTTCTTCTGTGTTAGCCTTTTTCCACACATCTGCTAGGACTCCTGTTCACGGGGATGCCTGAAAAATCTGTTGAAGTGGAATGCTGAGCTCAGGTGCACATTCTCTCAGGACCCATGGTGAAACTCCATCTGGGCCAAATGCTTTGTTCTTACTTAGCTCCTTTAGCAATTTTTTCACTTCATATCTAGACACCTCTATGAAATGTGAGAAATCGATAAAGAATTTGGATAAAGAAAGAGAGCTAGGAGTGGTTCTAGATAGAAAACTATCACCTGAGGACCACATAAAGAACATTGTGTGAGGAGCCTATATTATATTTTCTATCTTAAAAATTGCTTCTAAATACCAACCCGTTCTTGCACTTGCTGATAGTCAATATTGGCTTATTTAATAAGTGCATATGTGACATACTAATTGATTTTGAATATTTTAGTTTACCTTGAAAAGCTTCATAGAAAACACCGACCTCACCTAACCTTCTTAGTATGTTAAGATAAGCATCTTATTGCTTCATACAGTGGTACCTCGCATAACGAATTTAATCCGTTCCATGTTCGTCGTGTGAAACGGACGTCATACAAAACGAGTGTCCCCCATATAACCAGTGTGATGCACTGTGTTTATTGTGAAATTCCCCCAGTGTGCATGACATCAAATGTTCCCCAAAATATCATTTTTCTTTGCAAAATGATAAATTACCGTCCCTGAACATGTCTATCTAAAAATAATTACCAAATTCCACTTACTTTGGCTGTGAGGGAGTCGACAAGGTGCGCTGTGACGTCATCAGGGCCTGGTCGCCCGTGTGTGAAGCTCCCAGACACGGTCGCGCAGGCCATTCAAGCACCGCGTGTTGCCACAAATATATTTTCAAATATTTTTTCTATGCATTTCCAATGCGGTTTTATTTGTTTCTTTTATCGTATATGATGCATATTTGTGACCTTTACAATATGTATACAGTAGAATGTTCATAATTTTCCATGAAACTGTGATACATGTGTCAGTAATGTGTCCACAATAAATGTTTATTGTCACAATATTACGTGGTAAAAATTCACTAAAATTACAATATGTACAGTTTCACATATTATTTACACAATAATACACTGTATTACACACTCAGTACTTTGGAGGTGCGTAATAGTCAATGAAGTAGTCAATGGTACACAGCGCGACTTTGCTCTCCTTGCACCAGCTACAGATAGATTTTCGTTTCCTGTTTCATCGTTCTGTGTGCTTGCAAATAACGCACTCGCGTGCACCCTTGGCTTTAGTACTTGTAGGTGGTATGTAGCCAAGCTTGTAAAGCATATGGTAGTATTGAAACGATTATAGGAAAAGCTCAATTTGTAAGGTAGTCTTGAAAAGATCGCTTTGTAAGGTCCCACACAGGAAGAGATTCAGCTAGCCTCAAAGAGTGTCCATCAGTCAGGAAGAGATTCAGCTAGCCTCAAAGAGTGTCCATCAGTCAGGAAGAGATTCAGGTATTCTTGAAAATATCAATGAACAACACCACCATGGAAGCTGCTAACACTGTTCATCTATGCTACTTGTATCAGATGCATCATCACTGAACGCAGAAAACGATTCATCTATGTATCATCTATATAAATTCGAGATGGCAAGGGTGGGGCTCAGAGCTACAACTGGATACGCTCGCTGTATCATCCTCATAGGTGCTGTATCACTGGCATCCGACCGTTGTGTTAAGCCCTTATTGCGCCTAGCTTCACCAATGTTATGACCCTTATGTTCTTCAAACAATAGGGTCTGAATTGCACCGACTGAGCGCAGTCTTTCAACACCGTGTGGGACAGGTGTTTGAGAGCCAGAGGCACGTGTGCCACAAATGGTTGCTCACGCAGTACTAACCCAGCCAGCAGCCCTTGTCTTTCATATTCGTTATAGCAAAAGGTTCGTTCAGTGTTTGTTGGGTAGGCTGCTCCATTATGACAATCTTTCTTTGTTTCAAATGTGTTCCATTTGTTTTGTATTTGTCACTTATGTCTCAATAATGGAGCAGCCTACCCGACAAACACTGAACGAACCTTTATGGCATTTGTCCATTTTTCAAATTGTTTCAACAGTTCTTTTATTTTTCGTTTTTTTATTTTTTATTTAAGAAACATGGAGCAGCCGACCTGTAGACGACCGAACGAACCTTTTTGACATTTGTACTGGTTTTCAAAAATCTTCATTTTTTTTATTATTTACGTTTTTTGTATGTAAGAAACATGGAGCAGCCTACCTGCCGACCACCGAACGAACATTTTGCTATAAGACAAATGAAAAATAAATATTGAACACATTTGAAGAAAGGAAAATGTCATAATGGTTTATTCAGTGTATGTAAGGTAGGCTTCTCCATTATTGAGACGTAAATGACAAATACAAAACAAATGGAACACATTTGAAACAAAGAAAGATTGTTATAATGGAGCAGCCTACCTGCCGAACACCGAATGAACCTTTTTGACATTTGTTGTATATCAGACATTTCATTTCTTTTTTCCTACAAAAACGTCAATGCTTTGCAACATCTCAGCAGTCACCCCATTATATCCCAGTATCATTAGCATCTTTAAACAAGAACAACATAATTTATGTGCATCGTCGGAGGCGTCTAAGAATGTGCAAGAAGCAGCGCGACCCCACCTGGCCCACCATGTGGTGTTGACGTTACTCAAACCAGCGTTCGTCATACGGGACGATTTGACGCCGATCGGGCCGTTCGTTACCCAAAATGTTCGTCTTTTGGGGCGATCGTTATGCGAGGTACCACTCTATTTACAATTATTACTTTACTTAACCTATACTGTTTATAGGTTAAGTAATAATTGTAATTAAGAAGCAATAAGATGCTTATCTTAACATACTAAGAAGGTTAGGTGAGGGTGTTTTCTATGAAGCTTTTCAAGTTAAACTAAAATATTCACAATCAATTAGTATATCACATATGCACTTATTAAATAAGCCAATATTGACTGTAGGCAAGTGCAAGAACGGGTTGTAAATACATGGATGGTAAGATTCTAAAGAAATTGTTCACAACTTTTGTTAGACCAAAGCTGGAATGGAATATGCAGTGGTTGTATGGTGCCCATATCTTAAGAAGCACATCAACTAACTGGAAAAGGTGCAAAGACATGCAGCTAAATGGCTCCCAGAAATGAAGGACAGGAGCTACGAGGAGTGGTTAGGCATTAACCCTTGTGTTGCTAAGGGTTATTTGGCCATTGTCACCCACAGGCGCATACCAAAAAAAAAAAAAATTCTTCTAAACCTGTTAATATGTGTTCTCTGATCATGGGAAAAAATAATAAAAAAAAATCGTAAGTGACATATTTGGCCCGCTATAGGGCGGGTAAGTCTGGCAAAAAACAGGCGCATACTCATCATGCGTCCCAGGCATTCTGCTCGGCCCCAGCTGTCAGGCAGGAGTGGCCACAAAGAGATAATTACTAATGTCTCTGATTGATTTTTCTTGTTTATTTTTTTGCTGTAATATTATTCAATAGTGTGATATATTTATATAATAAAATGTGTGAATCATCGCTGTACTCAAAATTATGGTGTGCATAGTGTTAATTCAATTATTATGTTCATCAAAAAGTTGTCGGTTATTACACTGTATACACAGGTTATATATAAGTATCTGCATGTTTTGTTCACCATAACGAACCACTAAGTTGGTATTATGAGTCAAAAAGCAATGAGGAGTGACCACAACACACCAGCCAGCCATTTGCTGCCACTCACTCCCGCAACACCTCACTCGCCCACATTCTCCTCCCACCATACTGTTTTGCCTTTATTCATTATATACAGACATTATATATAAGTATCTACATGTTTTGTTCACCACAACTGTACAACTAAGCTGATATAGTTAGTTCAGGCACTAAGAGACTTCGCTACACACAGTCAGCTGGTGGCTGCCTCCCTCACACATTTAAGGTCAGATGTACTAAAATTTCTCCCCCAACAATACTTTTTGTAGTGTTATTACACTATATACACACATTATATATAAGTATTTACATGTTTTGTTCACCATAACTGTTCAACTAAGCTGGTACAGTGCCCAAAGATTATAGTGGCCACCCCTACCCAGCATGATAAATCATGCAAATGTCGCCACCTCCCTCTCCAAAATGGCTTCTTCCCCACACTCCTTTTGCTGTTATCATACTATATAATATAGACGTTATATATATGTATCTACATTTGTGTTCACCATAATGAACCACTAAATTGGTATGCTGAGTGACAGTGGCTGGAAGAGGCAGCCCGCCACTGGCTGTCACTTGCTCCCTCTGTCACCTCATCTAATTTGCCACCATTCTCCTCCCACCATACTGTTTTTGCTTTTATTCACTATATACAGACATTATATATAAGTATCTGCAAGTTTTGTTCACCATAGCGAACAACTAAGCTGGTATAGTAAGTTCAGACAGTAAAAGGTGGTTACACAGAGTCAGCAGATAACGCTACCTCCCTTCCCACCAAGATTACTCCTCCCACTACAGCGCTAATTATCACAACAATCCTGCTATTATCAGAATCCTGGTCATTTTTATCAGTCGGGGATCTTCTGTAATACTATCATCGCTAAATAATAGCATGTACATATATATTTTGGCATTTTTAGGCGATGCTGTGGTCACAAGCTGGTCTGCTGTGAGCTCATGCTGCGTGCGCCAGCCTTGGTGGCTCACTCACTACTGAGGCCCTCACAACCGGGAATGTGGCCCACGATATTTTTTTTAAATGGCATCTGTTTACAAGAGCCCTGATGAAGTTGAGGTGAACCCCTGTATCCGCGAGCCGTTTAAATCTTGTGTAGTACTCCATCGCGTCATATGACATGATGCGCAATTTATTGCAAATTTCTCAACCCTGCATATGACATGTTGTGCAGTTTAAGGGTTAAAAACAAATTCCAGAGAATTTATTTCCTGTGCACGGGGGTGAGGGGGGGGGGGTTGCCATATTTAGAGGCCAAGCAACACAGTGGTTAAGCTGGTATGGTGAGTTCAGAGAGCAACAGAGGTTGCCACACACCATAGTGTCAGCTGACGTTGCCTCCCCTCTCTCACTCGTTCAAGACCAGATGCACTAACATTCCTCCTTTAACCATACTGTTTGTGGTGTTATTACACTACACACATTATATATAAGTATCTACACTTTTTGTTTACCATAACTGTACAACTAAGCTGGTATGGTGAGTTCAGAGAGCAACAGAGGTTACAACACACAGCTGATGCTGCTTCAATCACTAAGATTCCTCCTCCCATCACAGAGATATTACAGGAAAGAGATGGTTGGGTTGACTGCATTTATCTGGACCTAAAAAAGGCTTTCGACAGAGTTCCACATAAGAGGTTGTTCTGGAAACTGGAAAATATTGGAGGAGTGACAGGTACGCTTCTAACATGGATGAAAAATTTTTCCGACTGATAGAAAAATGAGGGCTGTGATCAGAGGCAATGTATCGGACTGGAGAAATGTCACAAGTGGAGTACCACAGGGTTCAGTTCTTGCACCAGTGATGTTTATTGTCTACATAAATGATCTACCAGTTGGTATACAGAATTATATGAACATGTTTGCTGATGATGCTAAGATAATAGGAAGGATAAGAAACTTAGATGATTGTCATGCCCTTCAAGAAGACCTGGACAAAATAAGTACATGGAGCGCCACTTGGCAAATGGAATTTAATGTTAATAAATGCCATGTTATGGAATGTGGAATAGGAGAACATAGACCACACACAACCTATATATTATGTGAGAAATCTTTAAAGAATTCTGATAAAGAAAGATCTAGGGGTGGTTCTAGATAGAAAACTATCACCTGAGTACCACATAAAGAATATTGTGCGAGGAGCCTATGCCACGCTTTCTAACTTCAGAATTGCTTTTTAAATACATGGATGGCGATATACTAAGGAAATTGTTCACGACTTTTGTTAGGCCAAAGCTAGAATATGCAGCAGTTGTGTGGTGCCCATATCTTAAGAAGCACATCAACAAACTGGAAAAGGTGCAAAGACATGCTACTAAGTGGCTCCCAGAACTGAAGGGCAAGAGCTACGAGGAAAGGTTAGAGGCATTAAATATGCCAAAACTAGAAGACAGAAGAAAAAGAGGTGATATGATCACTACATACAAAATAGTAATAGGAATTGATAAAATCGATAGGGAAGATTTCCTGAGACCTGGAACTTTAAGAACAAGAGGTCATAGATATAAACTAGCTAAACACAGATGCCGAAGAAATATAAGAAAATTCACTTTCGCAAGCGGAGTGGTAGACGGTTGGAACAAGTTAGGGGAGAAGGTGGTGGAGGCCAAGACCGTCAGTAGTTTCAAAGCGTTATATGACAGAGTGCTGGGAAGACGGGACACCACGAGCGTAGCTCTCATCCTGTAACTACACTTAGGTAATTACATTGTTTGTGCTGTTATTATACTATATGCTCACATTATATATAAGTACAGTGGTACCTCAGAATACGAGTGTCCCTGTATACGAGTTTTTCGGAATACGAGCAGGATTTCCTTGGAAAATGTGTCTCGGAAGGCGAGGGTTACCTCGGAAAGCGAGTTTGTTGATACGCGTTCAGGCCGACCTAGCGCGTGGTGGTACGGCGATCATATCCCCTCTGCCCCTCAGTTTACCATTGTCTCGCGCCCAGCGACTATCCCACATCAATTCTTCACCCGGATTTTCAGTGTTTTGTTGGATTTTTGGTCATTTGACTATACAATTTGTTATTATATATCTCACCATGGGTCCCAAGAAAGCCAGTGGTAAGGATCAAGGCAAGAAAGCCCATGTGAGGATGACCATAGAGGAGAAACAAAGAGATCATTCGGAAGCATGAGAATGGTACATGTGTTGTTGAACTTTGTAGGCAGTACAACAAAGCCACATCAACAATATGCACTATACTTAAGAAGAAAAATGAGATTATGAGTGCTAAAGTGGCAAAAGACGAAGAACAATCACGAAACAAAGACCACAAATACTTGAAGTGGAAAAGTTGTTATTAATTTGGATACACGACAAGGAGTTAAAGGGTGATAGTGTTTCGGAGGCCATCATTTGTGAGAAAGCCAGGGTATTGCACGAAGACCTTGTAAAGAAAACCCCTGGAACGAGTGATGCAGATAAGAAAGAGTTTAAGGCAAGCAGAGGATGGTTTGAAAAATTTAGGAAAAGAAGTGGTATTCATAGTGTTGGGAGGCAGCCAGCTCAGACAAACCAGCCGCTGAACAATTTATTGAAGAATTTAAAGAGTTTACAGATGCTGAGGCATACCTACTGCAACAAGTGTTTAATTGTGACAAAACAGGACTGTTCTGGAAAAGATTGCCCAAGAGGACATACATTACCAAGGAGGAAAAATCCTTGCCCGGACACAAGCCTATGAAAGATAGGTTTACGCTTGTGCTGTGTTCAAATGCGAGTGGGGATTTGAAAATTAAACCCTTGCTAGTGTATCATTCTGAAAATCCAAGGGTTTTCAAACAGTATAAAGTGTAGAACACCCAAATGTGTGTGATGTGGAAGGCTAATAAAAAGGCATGGGTGACAAGGATTTTTTTTCGGAGTGGGTGAATGAAGTGCTGTGCCTTGCCATAGAAAAATATCTGCAGGAGAAACATTTGCCACTCAAGGCCCTGCTTCTCAACAATGCTCCTGCTCATCCTCCAGGATTGGAAGATGAATTGATGCACAGATACAGTAAATTTCTCACAATAAAGTTCCTTCCTCCTAACACCACTCCTCTAATTCAGCCTATGGACCAGAAAATCATAGCGAATTTTAAGAAACTGGATGAAAGGGCACTTTTCCGGAAATGTTTTGAAGTGACTGAAGCCACAAACCTCACTCTCAAAGTGTTCTGGAAAGACCATTTTAACATTTGTAGTTCTTTAAAACTTATTGACAAAGCCTGGCAAGAAGTGACTCAAAGAACCCTGATCTCTGGCTGGAGACAATTGTGGCCTGAATGTGTGATAGAACTAGACTTTGAGGGATTTGGGCCTGTAAATGATGCACTTATTGTTGAGGAAATTGTTACTCTGGGCCGGCAAATGGGCTTGGAATTGGATGGTGATGATGTGGAGGAGTTGGTGGAAGAACACAACGAAGAACTGACCACCGAAGAACTCCAAGCCCTTCAAAAGGAACTGCAAGAAGACCCAGCTGAGAATGTTTCACCAGTGGAGGAGGATGAGGCAGTAGCGAATGTCCCTTCTGCAGAAATTAAGAAGGCGTGTCAGATGTGGGAAGAGATGCAAACTTTTTTTGAAAAGACTCACCCAGAGAAAGCTGTAGTAGGCCATTGTCTTAATCTTTTCAATGACAATGTGATGCCTTACTACAGAGACAGCTTGCGAAGAAGGGAAAAAGAAGGGAAAAACAAGCTTCCACGGACAGATTTGTTGTGAGAAAATCGAGCAGTGAGCCACAACCAGGACCTAGTGGTATGCAGGCAAAATGTGCAAGGGAGTGCACACCAGAAAGGTCCTCACTGCCTGATGTTATAATGGAAGGGGACTCCCCTTCCAAACAGTAACCCCTCTCCTCCTCCCCCCTCCTCACCATCTTCCATACACCTACAGCATTCATCAACAAGGGTAAGTAATATCTTGAACATAGTTTTGTAGGTTTATTTAGATGAATTAGGTATAAAATTTTGTTTGAAGTGGGTTTTTTTGAGGTAGTCAGGAAAGGATTAATTCATTTTCCATTATTTCTTATGGGGAAATTAGCTTCAGAATACGAGTTTTCGGAATATGAGCTGTCTCCAGGAACGGATTAAACTCTTAAACTGAGGCACCACTCTACTAGCATTTACAATTTATTAAGTTAGTGCTGAATGCAGAACATGAAAACTTATTTTTACTCTGAAATAATATAATTTCATAATTAAATAAGAAATATAGTGGAACTTCAGTTTACGAATGCCCCTCTTTACAAATTTTTCGGTAAATAAGGTCAATTTTTCTGTAAAATTTGACTTGGTATACAAGGTTTGCCTCGGATTTCGAGTTTGTTGATGCATGTATGTGTCGACGGGCATGTGGGTTCTGTTAGGCGTGGGGCAAGGCACCCTCAGTTTACCAGTGTATCCCATCTAGTGATGACTGCAATTTAATTCTTTGTGAAGAATTTCATTGTTTGTCTGCTTTTTTGGTTTCTGAACATAAAAGTTGTTATTATATATCATGCAATGGGTAAAATCAGTGGTAAAGTTCAACCTAAAAAAATAGTTAAATAGAGGCAGTAGAGGATGTCCCTTCATCATTAAGAAAATGTGTGCAATATGCAAAGTTTTGCTGAAAAACTTCATCCAGATAAAGCTGTAGCTAATGTTTTCTTATGGGAAAATTCATTTAATTTTACAAATTTTTGGTGTACAAACCATCTCTTGGAATGACTTAAATTCGTAAACCAAGGGTCCACTGCAAATATGTGGCAGGTGATATCATAGGAAGTCGGTGGTCCAAGTGACAATGTTTGGGAGTAACTTATCCAGGATATATTGTTGCCTGGAGAGTTTGCTGGCATATCAGCCTCCTGTACACACTCGCACTTCTTTGTTCAAATTGTCACAAATTGAATTAATGATATTAACTAGCAGAATGCATATTTACAATAATATCATAAATAGCCACAAAACATTTCATATTTTTTAAAAAATGTGTCAGGAAGTGAAATCAACTCCATAGGACAATGGTTTGTTATATAGATGCTGATTGTTAATCGCTTGTATGCATTCGCTACTTAACCCTCAAACTGCTAAGGGCTTTTTGGCCTGCAACACCGCCAGGCACAACATAAAAATAATTACTAAATTTTTGTTTTCTTATAAATGTGTTTATTTGTGTTCCCTGAGCACAAGAACAATATAAAATAAAATTAATTGTACTTACCAATGGCGTAAATGAGCCAGGAATTTGGCCGACGATGTCACAGATCGTCATCGCTGGAGGGTGGTGCGTCCCGGGAAAGTCAGGCACGGCGTTGAAGGAGACCGAGTTGCTAAGGTATTTACCTTAGGTATTAAGGTAGTTGCTGCAAATTTATTTTCGCTGCATTATTTACAGTATCTATGGCGTATTTTACAACCATTTTTTTCACTGATATGGTACAATATGTGGTCACTTGATGTTTTATTATAATACAACTGTTATAAATTTATTATTGTCACAAATTAGAGTCACATGTATGTGCACAAAAATGTTTTATTTTTCAGGAAATATAAAAAAAATTATGAATTGTTTTCACTATATACACTCACTTAATATTTACATGTTTTTGCACCAGTATTGGACACTTAGAAGTCCTTGAGACTGATACTCGTCAAAATATTTGACATAGCACAAAGGGACCTTATACACTGTGCACCAAGACCAATTTACCTTTCTGTTCCCTCTTTTCTGTGATCTTACATACAATGCACTCACACTGGCCTACTGCACACTTTCCAGTTGGTGGTAAATACCTTATATTGTGTATCAGAAAGGCATCCTTGAGAGCAAGCCTGGGTGTAGGAGCATGGTGCAATACTGGGTTCACAATGGGCCTTTGTATGCCAGGAATTGGTTTGGCAAACTTTTCTAGAATTGTGTCACTACAGTAAAACTGAACGCACGGAAATTTCGTTTACCACCTGTTTTGACAAGATACATATTGTAACTGTTCAACATTGTTACGTCAACAAGGTGGAAAAACATCATCTTGGTCCACTTCCCTGTTTTACGTACACATTCCACTGCCCCCACCATCATATCACATTTATCCACCAAACGCATATTGATGTTATAGTCCAAAACACAGTCTGGTTTGTATAATGGTTGTTTTGTGGTTTTGTTCACCTTGCCACTGTTCACCATTGTACCATCGTGAACGGTGGTCAACATGTTCACTTCATGTCCGTCCTCCCACCACACTGAAAGCATAGCATCAGTTTTTCTTAGCTCGCAATCACCAACCTGCATAGCAGTGTCAAACACTGGCATTTCCCTTCGTTTTGTCTTCACTGTGCCACACACAACAGTTCTATTATCAAGCAAGAACATAGCAACGAACAGGTAAAATAGTTATCTGTGTATATGTGGCCCCTTGTTCAGTTATGGTGCAAGCAGTACCTTCACAACACTACCCGAGAAGCCATGTTGGTCATTAGCAGGAATGTCTACATTTGTACCCATATACATATATCCGTATACACTGGGGGTCTGGTAGCTGAGCAGACTGCGTGCAGGACTCGTAATTCTGTGGCCTGGATTCGATTCCCAGTCCAGGCAGAAACAAATGGGCAAAGTTTCTTTCACCCTGAATGCCCCTGTTACCTAGCAGTAAATAGGTACCTGGGTGTTAGACAGCTGTTATGGAGCTTCTTCCTGGGGTGTGTGTGGGGAAAAAAATTATTCAGTAGTTAGTAACAGTTGATTGACAATTGAGAGGTGGGCCGAAAGAGCAAAGCTCAGTCCCCGCAAGCACAACTAGGTGAATACATTATCATGTGTAACACAATTCCTGTTTCACAGTCACAGAGTACAAAGAATTTCAATCCAAATCTGTGGCGTTTGGAGGGAATATACAGCTTGAAGGCAAGACGTCCTTTAACCCTTAACCCTTAACATGCTCGGGGTTTAATATCCTGCCATCCCCACAGGCGCAGGTCATTTTGAAAAAAAAAAAATGATTTTTTCTTTCTAACCTGTTAATTTGTGTTCACTGATCACGGGAAAAATAATAAAAAAATCGTAAGTGGCATATATTGCCCGCTATACGGCTGGGAAGTCTGGCAAATTATAGGCGCTGACTCAGCGTGCGTCCCAGGCGGTCTGTTGCTCGCAAGCTGTCAGGCCAGAGTTGCCACAAAGAGATAATTACCGAATTATTTCAATGTCTCTGATTGATTTTTCATACTTTTTTTGCTGTAATATTATTCAATAGTGTGTAGTTTGATATATTTATATAATAAAATGAGTGAATCGTTGGTGTACTAAAAAATATGGTGTGCATATTGTTGATTCAATTATGTTCATCAGTCAGTGAACAAATACTTTGTTGGTTATTACACTATAAGCACAGGTTATATATAAGTATTTGCATGTTTTGTTCACTATAACGAACCACTAAGTAGCTATTATGAGTCAAAAAGTAACGAGGAGTGACCGCCGTGTACCAGCCAGCCACTCCCGCCCTCCCTCCAGTCATCTGACTCACCCTCATTCTCCTCCCACAATAATGTTTTTGCTCTATTCACTATATACAGACGTTATATATAAGTATCTACATGTTTTGTTTACCATAACTGTACATCTAAGCTTGTATGGTAAGTAAAGGCACAGAGATGTGGCTACTCACACAGTCAGCTGATCGGCGGCCGCCCGCAAGGTCAGACGCATTAATATTTCTCCTCCAACAATACTGTGTGGTGTTATTACGCTATATATCCTATATACAGACGTTATATATAAGTATCTACATGTTTTGTTCACCATACCTGTACATCTAAGCTTGTATGGTGAGTAAAGGCACAGAGATGTGGCTACTCACACAGTCAGCTGATCGGCGGCCGCTCTCAAGGCCAGACGCACTAATATTTCTCCTCCAACAATACTGTGTGGTGTTATTACGCTATATACACACATTATATATAAATATCTACTTGTTTTATTCATCATACTTGTACAAATAAACTGGTATGGTGCCCAAAGACCATCGTGGTAACCAGTAAACAACACCGTCGTCTGCACGACGCCACCGTGCAGACAACGCCACCGCCCTCACCAAAATGGCGGCTCCAAACCTTCTCTTGCTGTTTATACCCTCTATACACATGTTATATATAAGTATCTACATTTGTGTTCACCATAGCGAACCACTAAGCTGGTATGGTGAGTGCAGTCAATAAAAGGTGGCCACACACAGTCAAAAGACATCGCCACCACTCTCCCTCCCACAACATTACACCTCCTTCCATGGCGCACAGCGCTAAATATCACCACAATCCTGCTATTATCAGAACCCTGGTCAGTTTTATCACAGTCAGGGGTCTTCTGTAATAATATCATTGCTACATAATAGCATGAACAAGTATAATTTGGCATTTTTAGGCGATGCTGTGGTCACAAGCTGAACAGCAGTGCTGTTAGCTCATGCTGCATGCATCAGGCTTGGTTGCTCACTCAATACTGAGGCCAATAACACCCGAGAGTTTGGCCCACGATTTTTTTTTTAAATGGCGTCTGTTTACAAGAGCCCTGATGAAGGTGTGATGAACCCTGTGTATCCGCGGGCTGTTTAAATCTTGTGTAGTACTCCAACACATCATATGACGTGATGCGCAGTTTACTGGAACAACGTCCAGCACGTCATATGACGTGATGCGCACTTTAAGGGTTAAACAGCGCAAATCATACATATATGATTTGAGTAACTGTCACAAAACGGCGCAAATCATATATATATGTGTTGCATATTTAAAATAGTTAAAAATAGTCCTACACACACATAGAGCTCACATCTGCTTCTTCAGACCTCCAGTAATCATCCCCCATCTTGAAAAAAAATCCAGAGTCCTTCACTTTTCTTCTAGGGCCTTTGTAAGAAAATGATGACCATTGCTTGCCAACATCACCATCCAGTATCTGAATGTTTAGGGCAGCCATAGAGGAGACACTAAACTTTTAGCAACAGCAAATGAGTGATTACCATGTATATATTTGAGGCAAAATGTGTGCTATATGCAATTTTAAGATTTAGGCTTAAAATATATTTATACATATATTTTATGTTTAACAATTAGCGGTTTAAGGGTTATTCTCCAAGCTGCTAGGAACTATTTGGCCTTTGAAACCCACAGGTGCGTAAAAAAAAATCCAATTTTTTTTTTTGTTCTTATAAACCGATTTAGTATCGCCCATCTAGGCAGGGAGGAGCTGTTCACAAGATGCAACTGTCTGATAGCTCCCAGCTTGACTATGTAAACAGATTCAAATACCTTGGCATTGAGGTGCCACTGTATGGTTCTGTTGTATTCAGACTCTGTCGTCAGTATAAAGAGAGGCTCCGAGCTCTCAAGGCTGTTGCAGGTTATCACTCAGGCTATGGTGCCAATGTCAGAATTGTCAAAATGATGTACCTTGCATACATCAGATCTTTAGTGGATTATGCCGCACCTCTGCTTGCTTTGATGCCTGAAAGTAAGCTTGGAGGGCTTGAAAAATTGCAGAATGAAGCATTGAGAATAATCCTTGGGTGCCCTCGTACCACAAAGATACTTAACATGAGAAAGAAACTTAATATTACCAGCGTTGTTGATCTTGTTACTGAAATTAACTGTCAAATTTGTATAAAAATGCTTAGGCTAACTCATTCTAACCCTTGCACAGATGCCCTCCAGAATTTCTTTATTGAAGGTCAGCATTGTTCCAAATGGATAACTAAAACTGGAACTGAACTCAGAATGTATCAGATTTATCATTTGTACCAAGAGAGACAACAATAGCACATTCCAGCACCGTGGGAGATTAGACCCTTTCCACTCCAGAAGCAAATTTGAGATCAGCCCAATCTTTGTCATGAGGCAAAGCTCAACGCCTTAAGCCATATTGATGCTCTGTCCACAGAGCATTCTCTCTCTCAAATCATATACACTGATGGTTTCCTACACCACACCAAGGGGACAGCTGGAAGTGCAGTTGTTGTGACAATGGGCGATGGCTTATATTTTGTGTGGGGAGTCCGTATAAACAACTGGGCCTCTACCCTTCAGACCGAATTATTTGCCTTGCTCCTTGCACTGAAATGTGTACAAGTTTCCAAACTTGATATATTAATTGTAAGTGACTCCTTATCCTTAATTGCTCTCAATTCTTTAAGACGTAACTGTAACATGCTCGTGTCTGAAGCTAGAGACAAATACAAGAAAATTATTAATGATGGTAACAGTCTGTTTCATGTGGTCTTCATCTCATATTGGCCTCCGAATGCATGATAGAGCTGATGAGTTACTCAAAGAATCTGCCTTTAAAGGAGACGTTGAGTGTAACCTTGGATTGTCAATGAGCAATCTGAGAGCAGCAGTACACCGAGAACTTCAACAATATCTTGTAGATTTGAGGCAAAGTGAAATCGACACTAGTAATTATTATAGACTCGTGGGTTGGTTGGTGTTGTCGTCGTCGATCCTTCTCTATGGACAACCCAACCCACAACTCGGCAGAGTGCTTATACTAGGAGATCACCCTTGGCGCTTCTGGCTCTTGGAGAGGGGCTCAACGTCACACGTTTAGGGGATGCGGCTCCAACACTTAGCCTCGTTGTCACGTGCACACACCCACTCGAGCCGCTGTGACTCCCCACTCTCTCCTTATGAGATATGATCTCCTCAATCCCCCTATGACTTACTAGTATTACCTCCTACCCTGTCCACAGCAGTGGTTCATGGTTCTTCCTCTCTCTCTCTCCTTCTTTACTACCTCCTGGGAAGCCTCACTAGGACAAGGGCAAACACCAGCAAATTGTGACACATTTACTGAACAAAGCACATACACGATACATACACACATATAATAATAATGAATCCTATACTCTATAATATCACAATCAGGTTGCACTCCAATACCATCAGAACTCTATTATCAGCTTATCAAGTGGTATCCTATCTCCTGGTTCACCACCTGATACTATTAACCTCCTCAAGTTGGTCAAGCCTACATACACTGTTGCACCATCAGCAAGATAACATATATATATAGGAAAACCAGCATTTGAATGCAATAACATATACCAGTATAAATGTTCATTGATACTTCAATATAAAAAACTCCTTGACATAAGAATGCCAACAGTCACTCACCTCTCACTGCGTCTTGCACGCTACTGACAACCAAACACTATCAACTCCCTATAAGTAATCCACCAGAACTTCCCCTTCCACCTCTGGAAGTTCACAACCCTAATATCCTTAGGTTCTTCCGGGCTTCACTACCAGGATCCTCTGCAGCTCCTCCAGGCTGCTATCATGAAGTTTCCTTGTGCAACTACGGTGCTTCACCCTTCTGTTAGGTTCTTCCACAGCTCTCTTGGCTACTACACCACCTCTACAGAAGCACGTGACACTCCTCTTCACTGCTGCTTCTCCTCACAGCTCGAGGTCCTCTGCTCCACTACCTTGGAGTCTCATCAGCTACATCATCTGCTGGCTTCGAAGTTCTCAGCAACTTCTTCCCCAAAGACAAACCTGCAACCCATCGACGTTCCAATAAAATGTTCCCCTTTAACACATAAACAAAAATAACCACACAATATGCTTGCCTCAAACCTCTATCTGTTCTCTACATACAGTGAGAGTGGACTCCCCCGTTTTGGGCGGGTCCATACTCCACCTCGCCTGGCGGCGTCCTCACTCGCTGGGAGGGTCTTCCTCCATCCGGAGCCAGGCTCCCTCAGTCGTCCGCCAGCGCTCAGAGAGGACGGACGTCGCTCCGTGTTCCTCCCTCTCCACTCTCTTATTTCAGGCTTTCTGCCTTATTAAAACATGTCTAACCTATAAATAAACATCGCTACTGTCGCTGGGCACACGACCAACTACAATGCAATCACTATGAACTGGCGTATATCGTGCTTACCACAGAACGTCTGGTCGAGGGCGCTTCTTCCTCTGACGAGGCTTGGTCAGGGCGCTCCCACGGCCCACAATAATGCTTCTGGGCGATTTAATATCTGCTCGTCGACCCGGACTTGAGACCACAACGTTCCCAGCTCGATTCCACAGCTGGTACGTCTGCACACTTCTCTTCTCTTAGAGATATATCACTAGGGGTTCCCTTCTGGCGGGAGCTCAACGGAGCGCGGCTTCCCCCTGCGATGTCTGGCACTCAAGTGAGGTCAAGGTCCTCCGGAAGCGAGCCTCACGCCTCCAGCAAAATGTCCACATCTCCTAGCCAGTCATTTATCTATTTCCTTACTTACTGCCCATAATCTTAAATTGTTTTACATATCCAACCAGCCATTTTTCATATGGGTTATCACCTCAATATTTGCTAGACCTTCTAGTTAGGTCAGGCTTGCTGAATAACTCTCAAGGAGGGAGACTCGTTTCTCCTGCAGGCTGAGATCATAACACTCCCCTCCCCTTATTTTTGAGAGTTATTCCAGTGGCAAAGCTCGGGATAATACATCCGCCACCACACTGTCTCGTTCTTCACCCGATATACTCTCTTAGGAGTCTACAATTAGTTCGTTGCTCCTTGCAACATCTGGCTCACCTCTCTCCAGGAACATGTTCTTCTCACAAATGATCTGACCTCTCTGGCACCTCTTGGCTAGGCTGTCCTCCTTGGACGCCTGCACTCCATCGGTCCACTCTACTTATTGTCTCCACCCTCCGTTTCCTCGTCTTCTTCTCTTCACGTCCAGAGTCAGACATCTACTGTCTGTATCTCCTCTGTCGTCTTCACACTTCCATCTACTGCCATTATACTTTCGTCTCCTGTCATCATACTTCACCCCCTCGTCTTCACCGACGCTCCTCCTTTTCGTCTCCTTATTTATCTGAGACCTCATCCTGTTCGACTCCCACCGAGTCCTCGGCTTTCCTCTATTCCTCCATGCTTGTATCATCTTCCTCTTCCCACACTTTTTACCTCTATACCACTCCATTTCTTCTCCTTCGACTCTTCTTCGTTCCCTAAAAGTTTCTTCGGGCACTATACTACATCCAACAGCACTCGACCATACATGTCGCTTTGCCTCTCCCAAAGTGCTCGTAAGCATCTCTCCACACATACTGTCTCCTCTCCTTTCATTTTCTCGGTTATTACTCTTCTTCACTATCTCTCCTCCACGTTGTCTGTGAAACATGTCAACTCTTGACATCTCAAACAACTTAACTCCACTATCCCTATGCCTCTGTGCTCGTGGACAACGTGACGCTCTACTCCCGTCCTCAGCATGTCCACATCTTCCCTCATTCCTACTCAGCACAGTTGCATTCACCTTCTGACTCTTAATTTCAGCAGTCTGGGCTTTACTCAGGTCAACTCTCTCCACAGTATTCTTCTTCGGCTGGGCCATCTTCACTTTCGACCTCACCGAGACTCCATTTGCCTGGGCTGGACCTTCATCAAACAGCCACGCTATGTCTACATCGATCTCTTCCACCGGCTGAATCGACACTGTCTCATCTTCTCCAGCGTCTCCCTCGTCGGCCACTTCTGCCTTCGTCACTACCGAGACAGGGTACTCAATGGCTTGGCGGTCTCCTGACGCATCTCCTCGGATGTCAGTCAGGTTCGCACTCTCAGGTGTCCCACCCGTGCCGTGGCCTTCTGGGCACTCCTCTGGCACAGTCTCCGCTACGACTCTCGGCAACACCTTTGTCCCGCACAAGTCATTCCCCAGGATCACTTGGACTCCTGGAACAGGTATGTCGGGGCACACTCCCAACACCACCTCTGCCGACACATATTCCGACCTTAGCTGGACAGCACATACGGGCATGTCACTCTCCGACAATAACCCATATACTTTCATCTTCCCACTGCCAGCTAACCGTCGACCATTCCCAATCAGGCTTCTCGCAATCAAGCTCTGATTAGCTCCGGTATCTCTTAAGATACCAACTTCTACCTCAGGTTGGCCTCCTACACTGATCCAACCTTTGCTCATGAACGGCCTATACCTCTCGTTCACTAAGTTCGCTCTCTGTGGTTTGTCTTGGAACACATTGATATATTTGCTTCGGGGGTCACACATGGCCAGGGTCACAACTCTCTTGCCCTGCCGACAATCTCGCATCACGTGACCCAAACCGTTACAATTGTAACATCTCATCTGGGAAAAGTCTCTTCTATATGTACCAGAGTAGCTCTGACTCTGCCCACTCGTATTGGAGTTCCTCGGGCCAGACGTACTACTCGTACTCTGTGGGGCTTTACTGGACTCTTGATTTCCTGGATAACGCTTAGTTTCTTGTTTAGCTCCTCCATCCTCACTTTCAGACGAAGTGCGCGACCTACTCTTCTGAGTTTTAGGGTACTTACTTTTATCTGCCCATTTATCAAACTTTTTCTCACCCCAGACTCTCCTGGGTCTCTCATAATTTCTTCCTCCCCAGACTCCATTGGATCTGCCATTGCTGCGTCTCGCCTCGCTTCTTACTCTGTTCTCCCTCAAGCTCTTGTACGCTTCAGTAATCATATCCGCCCTATCTGCGGCATCTTTCACCTCCTTTATCCCTGCTTCTTGGATCTTGAACTTTGTTTCGGGATGCATCATCTCCAAGAACTTTTCCATGACCATCAGTTGCTTCAGGTCAGCGTAAGATCCAACTCCAGCAGCCTCAATCCACTTCTGGAATCGTCTTTCCAGATCTCTTGCTGTCTCAGCAAACGTACATGCTCCAACTTTGATCATTTCTCTGAAGCGCTTCCTATAAGCTTCTGGGGTTAACTGAAACGAGCGCAATATGCTGCTCTTTACTGTGGCGTAATCCTGGCACTCTTCCAGCGACAATTGGGTGTATGCCTCCCTGGCTGCACCGGTCAATCTTAACTGGACCAGCTGGGCCCATTCCTCCTGTGGCCACTCCTTGATACTGGCTACTTTCTCAAAATGCTCGAAGAAGCTCTCTGCCTCTTCGGGAACAAACAAGGGAATGTCCTTCTCCCTAACCCTAACATCTGGTGGGTGTGATACCTGGGTGGTGCTCTCTGGCAACCCATGTTCAATCCTTTGCTCAGCCAAGGTTCTATTCGCTTCTATCTGCATTTGTTTTGTTCTCTCTTTTTCTTTTTCGACTTGGGCTTTTTCTTTCTCGACCTGGGCTTTTTCTTTTTCGACCTGGGCTTTTTCTTTTTCTTGTTCCAACTCCAGTTCTCTTACTCTGGTTTTCTCTTTTTCTATTTCCAGTCTGGTTTTCTCTTTTTCCTTCTCGGCTTCATTTTTCATCTGGAGTTCCAATCTCATCTTTTCCAGCTGGAACTGTCTCTCCTTGTCCTCACGCTGCATCTGGAGCTCTAACTGGAATCTCTCCAAGCTCCTATTCCGGCTACTCCTACTACTGCGGCTACTCTTGCTGCTCCTACTCGATCCCTGGGATCTCACGTCATCCTGCCCATCATCCTCCTTTCTACTTTCAGCTCCTTCCTGGGCTCCTTGTTCTGCCGCTTCACTTCTGGCTCTCAACTGCCTCAGGATCTCATCCTTCATCCCAGCTACTTTAGATGCTTTCAACCTGATGCCACATTTTTCTGCTATTTGTTTCAATTGATCCCTCGTGCAACCTTCTAAATCCTCAGGCTTGCCTGACTCCACAAACGCTTGCACCTTATCCATCTTTGTCCTGTGAGTCTTCCCAAGAGAGAGAGTATACACCTGCGGTCACACAGTTTATCTCAGCAGGGGTGTACAAATCCACTCTTGGACAGGGTGTGGGTGTGTCAGTTCACTCTCCCGGACACAGGCCCCCAATTTATTATAGACTGTGGGTTGGTTGGTGTTGTCGTCGTCGATCCTTCTCTATGGACAACCCAACCCACAACTCGGCAGAGTGCTTATACTAGGAGATCACCCTTGGCGCTTCTGGCTCTTGGAGAGGGGCTCAACGTCACACGTTTAGGGGATGCGGCTCCAACACTTAGCCTCGTTGTCACGTGCACACACCCACTCGAGCCGCTGTGACTCCCCACTCTCTCCTTATGAGATATGATCTCCTCAATCCCCCTATGACTTACTAGTATTACCTCCTACCCTGTCCACAGCAGTGGTTCATGGTTCTTCCTCTCTCTCTCTCCTTCTTTACTACCTCCTGGGAAGCCTCACTAGGACAAGGGCAAACACCAGCAAATTGTGACACATTTACTGAACAAAGCACATACACGATACATACACACATATAATAATAATGAATCCTATACTCTATAATATCACAATCAGGTTGCACTCCAATACCATCAGAACTCTATTATCAGCTTATCAAGTGGTATCCTATCTCCTGGTTCACCACCTGATACTATTAACCTCCTCAAGTTGGTCAAGCCTACATACACTGTTGCACCATCAGCAAGATAACATATATATATAGGAAAACCAGCATTTGAATGCAATAACATATACCAGTATAAATGTTCATTGATACTTCAATATAAAAAAACTCCTTGACATAAGAATGCCAACAGTCACTCACCTCTCACTGCGTCTTGCACGCTACTGACAACCAAACACTATCAACTCCCTATAAGTAATCCACCAGAACTTCCCCTTCCACCTCTGGAAGTTCACAACCCTAATATCCTTAGGTTCTTCCGGGCTTCACTACCAGGATCCTCTGCAGCTCCTCCAGGCTGCTATCATGAAGTTTCCTTGTGCAACTACGGTGCTTCACCCTTCTGTTAGGTTCTTCCACAGCTCTCTTGGCTGCTACACCACCTCTACAGAAGCACGTGACACTCCTCTTCACTGCTGCTTCTCCTCACAGCTCGAGGTCCTCTGCTCCACTACCTTGGAGTCTCATCAGCTACATCATCTGCTGGCTTCGAAGTTCTCAGCAACTTCTTCCCCAAAGACAAACCTGCAACCCATCGACGTTCCAATAAAATGTTCCCCTTTAACACATAAACAAAAATAACCACACAATATGCTTGCCTCAAACCTCTATCTGTTCTCTACATACAGTGAGAGTGGACTCCCCCGTTTTGGGCGGGTCCATACTCCACCTCGCCTGGCGGCGTCCTCACTCGCTGGGAGGGTCTTCCTCCATCCGGAGCCAGGCTCCCTCAGTCGTCCGCCAGCGCTCAGAGAGGACGGACGTCGCTCCGTGTTCCTCCCTCTCCACTCTCTTATTTCAGGCTTTCTGCCTTATTAAAACATGTCTAACCTATAAATAAACATCGCTACTGTCGCTGGGCACACGACCAACTACAATGCAATCACTATGAACTGGCGTATATCGTGCTTACCACAGAACGTCTGGTCGAGGGCGCTTCTTCCTCTGACGAGGCTTGGTCAGGGCGCTCCCACGGCCCACAATAATGCTTCTGGGCGATTTAATATCTGCTCGTCGACCCGGACTTGAGACCACAACGTTCCCAGCTCGATTCCACAGCTGGTACGTCTGCACACTTCTCTTCTCTTAGAGATATATCACTAGGGGTTCCCTTCTGGCGGGAGCTCAACGGAGCGCGGCTTCCCCCTGCGATGTCTGGCACTCAAGTGAGGTCAAGGTCCTCCGGAAGCGAGCCTCACGCCTCCAGCAAAATGTCCACATCTCCTAGCCAGTCATTTATCTATTTCCTTACTTACTGCCCATAATCTTAAATTGTTTTACATATCCAACCAGCCATTTTTCATATGGGTTATCACCTCAATATTTGCTAGACCTTCTAGTTAGGTCAGGCTTGCTGAATAACTCTCAAGGAGGGAGACTCGTTTCTCCTGCAGGCTGAGATCATAACATAATTCCATCTATCATCATACTATCATGCAAGAGGAGCCACACATCTACGGTTTATCCAATAAAATCAGTAGACTTCTAGATGTTACTACTGCTCGGCTTAGACTCGATTACAAGTATCTCTGGGAATTCTCATTATCTGCTGATGTAGACCTGACCAAATGTAAACAGTGTCAACAAAATTATTTGCACGCACCCTGTCACTATGCGATGGAGTGCGAAAAGATATGTCGATTCAGAGATAATTCAATAACAAATGTTCCAACGATGTGTAAATATTTCATTCAAAATGATCTGCGACCAGAAATTTTAGCTAAATAACCCCAGTTTGCGAAATGTAGGTAGTAACTAAGTGATTGTAACCTATCCACCGCTGCCCACTGGATGGGGGTGGTGTGCCGGACAAACATATCAATTGTAACACTAAGCAACTGGCACATGTGGAGAGCTAATTTACAAACTGTACTTGTGGTTGATCTCGAACCCATTGATAATGTGACGACTTATACTGAATTTTGTAACTAGCTCATCAAGATTGTAACTTAGCTAAATTAAATGTGGGGGTTCAATCCCTGAGCCCATTATGTACCTCTGTAACCCTTTCCACTACCACGCACAAGATGGGTATGGGGTGCATAATAAATTAATTAAACTTAACTCTTATAAACCTGTTAATTTGTGTTCCCTGATCACAGGAAAAATATTAAAAAATCGAAAGTGGCATATTTTGGCTGCAATAGGGCGGGGAAGTCTGGCAAAAAAGAGGCGTTGACAGAACAGGCACCAGACGAGGTCTGCTTCGCCCCAGCTGTTAGGCGGGAGTTTCTACACAGATATAATTACCTAATTATTTCAATGTATCTGATTTTCTCTTAGTTTTTTGCAGAAATATTATTCAGTAATGTGTAGTGTGATATATTTATATAATAAAATGTGTGAATCACCGCTGTACTCAAAATTATGGTGTCCATATTATGGATTCAATTATTATGTTCATAAAGCAATAAAAAATACTTGTGGTTATTACACTATATATTCACAGATTATATATAAGTATCTGCATGTTTTGTTCACCATAATGAACCACTAAGTTGATATTGTGACCTGAAAATGGTTGTTAGCACAGTCTCTATAGGGCAAATGGAATGCTGGTCACATAAAGCAAAAAAAGTAAAAATAAAATAGACTGCTTATTGACTTCACACAGGTAACTGCAGGATAAAACATAGAGAAAAAATTTAAATACTTTACCTTGAAAAACTACTTTAATCAATTTACATTAAAAATACAGTACCTGTAGTTTAAAAATTTGGCTTATTTACAGTGAGCAAAATACAAAAAACAAACAGACAAATTAATTTTACATTAAAGTATAAACAATAAAATGGTGCAGGAATACTATAGGCCAGGCTGCGTAAATCTACTACCACACAGAGACGTATGTTAGCAGATCCAGGCAGTTGAGCACGGAGGAGTATTCTGAATATTGGTAGTTGCTGGTTCTATTTATATGGGAGCTGGACCAAAGTAGGTGGCGCTGGTGTCTTCGATAATTGGAGGCCGGCTCACACAAATTACCATTGCGCTTGGTCCCGGCCGGTGGCGGGAACTCCCAGCCACCAAGTGCGATGGAGGTGACGGGCATTGGAGTGTAGGGAGGTTATCTTGAGATGATTTTGGGGCTTTAGTGTCCCCGCGGCCTGGTCCTCGACCAGGCCTCCACCCCCAGGAAGCAGCCCGTGACAGCTGACTAACACCCAGGTACCTATTTTACTGCTAGGTAACAGGGATATAGGGTGAAAGAAACTCTGCCCATTATTTCTCGCCGGCGTCCAGAATCGAACCCGGGACCACAGGATCACAAGTCCAGCGTGCTGTCCGCTCGGCTGACCGGCTCCCTCGAGCCGGTCTCCCTCCCACGAGGGAGGAGTAGATTACTGTCTGGATGTCTGAAAAGTAGTTGTTGTTGCTCTTTCTGTAAATTCTTGATTATGCAGGAGTGATGTGGTAGAATAGGTGATGATGGAACAGACCTAAATCTCCTTTTATGAGAGATTCTCATGACAATATTGAGTCAAAAAGCAACGAGGAGTGGCCAGCCAGTCACTCGCTACCACTCCCTCCCTCAAAAATTCCTCACTCGCCAACATCCTCCTCCCACCATACTGTTTTTGCTTTTATTCACTACATACAGACATTATATATAATTATCTACATGTTTTGTTCACCATAACGCTCATCTAAGCTGGTATAGTGCACAAAGAGCATAGTGGCCACCCTTACACAGCATGACAAGTCAGGAAGATGACGCCACCTCCCTCACCAAATTGGCTTCTCCCAACACTTCTTTTGCTGTTATTTCAATATACTGCATATGCACATTATATATTAGTATCTATATATGTGTTCACCATAGTGAACCGCTAATCTTGTATGGTGACTGCAGACAGTAACAGGTGGCCACACACAACTGATGTTCCCTCCCTCCCTCCCTCAATGGTTCAAGGCCAGATGCACTAACATTCCTCCTTCAAGTATACTGTTTGTGGTATTATTACACTATATACACACACATTACATATAAGTATCTACATGTTTTGTTTACCATAACTGCTCATCTAAGCTGGTATAATGCCCAAAGAGCATAGTGGCTACCCTTACACAGCATGACAACTCATGCAGATGTCGCCACCTCCCTCACCAAAATGGCTTCTCCAAACACTCCTTTTGGTGTTATTACACTATATATACACATAATATGTAAGTACAGTGGTACCTCGAATGACGATCGTCTCATTTTGCGTAACGAACGGCCCAATCGCTGACAATTCGCCTCGTATGGTGACCGCTCGTTTGAATACGACGACACCACATGGTGGGGTCGCGCTGCTTCTTGCACATTCTCAGATGCCTCCGACGATCCAAATAAATTATGTTGTTTTTGTTTAAAGATGCTAATGATGCTGGGATATAAATGGGTGACTGCTGAGATGTTGCAAAACAATGACTTTTTTGTAGAATAAAAGAAATTAAATTTTTTGAAAAACAACAAATGTCAAAAAGGTTCGTTCGGTGGTCGCCAGGTAGGCTGCTCCATGTTTCTTAAATAAAAAAAAAAAACATTGAAAAAAATTGAAAATGGACAAATGCCATAAAGGTTCGTTCAGTGTTTGTCGGGTAGGCTGCTCCATGTTTCTTAAATAAAAAAAACATTGAAAAAAATTGAAAAACGGACAAATGCCATAAAGGTTCGTTCAGTGTTTGTCGGGTAGACTGCTCCATTATTGAGACGTAAATGAAAAATACAAAACAAATGGAACAAATTTTAAACAAAGAAAGATTGCTATAATGGAGCAGCCTACCCGACAAACACTAAACGAATTTTTATGGCATTTGTCCGTTTTTCAATTTTTTTCAATTTTTTTTTTTTTTTTTTTTTTATTAAAGAAACATGAAGCAGCCTACCTGGCAACCACAGAATGAACCTTTGTGACATATGTTTTGTTTTTCAAAAATTTCCATTATTTTTTTTCATTTATGTAACCCTTAAACTGGGCATGGCAATACAGTATATACGCCATGAGTAACATGTCCCACAGTGCGCATGGTGTATATAAATGCCATAGGCTGCCAGGTATGATTCAAATGACCTGCGTCTACACAGGGTTCACATTAGCTTCCTCAGGGCTCTTGTAAACAGACGCCATGTTTAAAAAAAATCATGGGCAATATTCTCCGGTGTGAGAGCCACAGTACTGTTGGAGCAACCAAGGCTGGCGCACGCAGGATGAGCTAACAGCATTGCTGTTCAGCTTGTGACCACAGCATCGCCTAAAAATGTCAAAATAAATATGTAACTGCTATTATTTAGCGATGACAGTATTACAGATGACCCCTGACTGTGATAAAAATGACCAGGATTGTGATAATAGCAGGATTGTTGTGATAATTAGCACTGTGAGAGGAGTAATGCTGAGGAACGGAGGGAGATTGCATCGTTTTCTGATTGTGTGGCCACCTGTTATTGTCTGCATTCACCATACCAGCTCAGTGGTTCTCTATGGTGAACACAAATGTAGATACTTATATATAATGTGCGTATATAGTGTAATAACACTGCAAACAGTATTGTTGGGAGAGAAGAGAGAAATTTTAGTGCGCCTGACCCGCGCCTGACCTTGAATGAGTGAGGGATGCAGACCCCAGCTGACTGTGTAGCAACATCTCTTAGTGCCTGAACTAACTATACCAGCTTAGTTGTACAGTTGTGTTGAACAAAACATGTGATACTTATATATAGCGTCTGTATATAGTGAATAAAATAAAAAACAGGATGGTGGGAGGAGAAAGTGGGTGAGTGAGGCGTTGTTGAGGGAATGGCAACGAGTAACTGGCTGGTGTGTGGCGGTCACTCCTCGTTGCTTTTCAACTCATAAAACCAACTTAGTGGTTCGTTATGGTGAACAAAACATGCAGATACTTATATATAACCTATGTCCAAAGTGTAATAACAGTAAAACTGTTTGTTTATTGTTTTATGAACATAATAATTGAATCACTAATATGCACACCATACTTTTGAGTATAGCGATGATCCACCCCTTTTATTATATAAATCTATTACACTACACACTATTGAATAATATTACTGCAAAAAAAAACGAAGAAAAATCAATCAGAAACATTGAACTCATTAGGTAATAATATCTTTGTGGCAACTCTCGCCTGATAGCTCGGGTGACGCTGACCACCACTCACGACCGCTCTGTCAACGCCCACATTTTGCCAGACTTCCTCGGCCAATTGTGGCCAAAATATGTCGCCTACGATTTATTTTTTATTTTTCATGTGCTCAGGGAACACAAATTAACATTTTTAGAAAACAAAATTATTTTTTAGATTTTTTTTTTTGTAAATCTCCTAAGGACCTCTTAGCAGCTTAGGAAACATGGAGCAGACCACCTGCCGAACACCGAACGAACCTTTTGCTATAAGACAAATGAAAAAGACATACTGAACAAATTTGAAGAAAGAAAAATGTCCTAAAGGTTTGTTCAGTGAATGTAAGGTAGGCTGCTCCATTATTTAAAACATCGAATATCATATTGATGTTTTTCGGTGGTAGAACGGATTAATTTGATTTCCATTATTGTCAAAAGGGACATTCGTTTTATATGACGTCTGTTTCACGTGACGATCACGGCGCCGGAACGGATTAAATTCATTATTCGAGGTACCACTGTATCTACATTTTTGTTCACCATAACGAACCACTAAGTTGGTGTGCTAAGTCAAAAGGCAGCAAGGACTGGCCGGCACATCAGGCAGCCTGCCACTGGCAGCCACTCCCTCCCTCACCTCACCTGACTCACCCACAGCCTCCTCCCACCATACTGCTTGTGCTTTAATTCACTAAATACAGACATTATATATAAGTATCACATGATTTGTTCACCATAGCAAACCATTAAGATGGTATATAGTAAGTGCAAAGAGTAATAGGTGGCCACATAGATTCGGCAGACTACGCTACAGCCCTCCTACCCTCAACATTACTCCTCACACAGTATAGTGCAAATTATCACAACAATCCTGCTGTTATCAGAATCCTAGTCATTTATATCACAGTCAGGGATCTTCTGTAATACTATCATCTCTAAATAATACCAGTTACATATATTTTTAGCATTTTTATGCGATGCTGTGGTCACAAGCTGAACAGCAATGCTGTGAGCTCATGCTGCGTGCACCAGCCTTTGTGGCTCACTCAGTACTGAGGCTCTCGCACCCGGGAATGTTGCCCATGATTTTTTTTTAAATGGCGTCTGTTTACAAGAGCCCTGAGGAAGGTGATGTGAACCCTGTGTATCCGCTGCCATTTAAATCTTGCAAAGTACAGTACTCCAAAACTGCACTTGCAGTGTTGCGCACTTTTGTGTCAGTTACTCAAAACTTTATATGCAGTCTTGCGCAGTTTAAGGGTTAAAAAGCACAAGGGATTCGTCAATCACCATCTTGTGAGCTGGTACATAGAAATCACTGTACAGTACTCTCCAACAAGTTCATTCATGTGTCTTCATGCAAAATGAAGACACATAAGGAGTATCGCAAATCTGTCTCGAGACATATTTCCCGAACAATGGTGTTGGAACAGTCTGGTCTTTGCACCAATAATGGTCGAGTACATGTTTGACACAATGCTTCATCAACATACACAGTGCCAAAAACACATACATTTCACCTAAAGTTGTATCTTTCCATCATTGTAATCGTGAAAAATCGGATAACTCCTCACGAATGAGATCAGCTGCATATTTGTTCATTTCCTGAACAATATGTTGCATGAGCGGCTCATCAAAATATGCAGTAAAGTAGTCCATCTCAAACATATCGTCACCTGTATCAGGGAAAAGGTCAGTAATCCCAACATCTGAATTGTCAAAGGCAGTAATTTCTGGAACAAAATCTGTCCCATCACTGCACATATACACCTGGTGTCTTTCGAGAGGCAACAGCGGCACCACGGCGAGGAATCCATGGACCAGGAACTGAAGCCCGTCTAGAAACAGTATGGGTGGGAAGGGACGATGATGGAAAATTAGCTGATGTTGAGGGGCTTTGTTCATCAGTGTCCCCATGTGGTGCCATGCGGTGCCGCATGGTTGGACTAGATGCTGCTGACACAACAAAATGTTGCTTGGCAACACCACACACTCCACTGGCACTAGCGGCAGCAAAACTATTTTCTGATTCTAAATCACTAAAACCAGAAAATGATTCACCTCTCTCTGAATTGTCAACCAAAACATAAAAATCTGACAAAGTAACACATGAACTATGTGGATTGGCATGAAGTGGTGTCAATTGGGGGCGGGGAGGCATGGGTGAGGAGCTAGGCCTAGCCCTCGTGGCACCAGCATGTTCACTCGGAGTAGTCAATATCAGGTTCATCTCCATCCAGGAAAAAATTCTGATTAATTTCATCCTCAGTCAAAGGCCGCTATGTACGCTTTACTGAGCGGGGTTGGTTGGTGGAACGTGATGCGCTCGCCATGGTCTCTGTCGGGCAACTGAGGCCTGCAGTCAATGGCGGCCTACGCTGGATTTTTTCCCCAGGTGGTGTCTGTTTACATTCGGGGTCGGCTTGACTATAGCTGCTCCTATCCCTCACGGGGCATTTCAAATTGTTCGCTAGACCCTCAATCATATATGTATGAATTGAGCAGTTTTGGGAAAGTTACTACCATCGTATATGTATGTATGTATTGCGTGGTTTAAGGGTTAATCCTATGTTCCCGGGGCATTTTCCGCGACTCCGCCTCTTTCAGCAGATTGGGATGGTCTGGCACATGGCTGGTTTGGTCTACTCCTTTGCTCTTCGTGTCTGGTCTTTTTGGCGTGGGTGTATCACCACTTGTATGGTGATCAGGTGGGTTCATTGAAGGTGTCTCACCTGCGAGCTTCTTCTCGGCAACAATGTGAAGTTTCCTGGTGTTCTTTTCGCCATTTCCTCTCTCTTTGTAGGCTGTCTTCTATTTCTGTTCGGGTTGTTTTGTCCTTTCTTTTTTTGCTTTTTCATGACCATCATTTGATGCTTATTACTGTTGCCTCTTATCTTGCAGCGCTGGCGGAGCCGCTCCAGCTTGTGTTTAGGGTGGATGTCATTTCCGCCCCATTCTGCAAGCTTTCTCATGTATAGTTTCACCTCTGGCCAGCTCATGCGCTGCCGGAACCGTCTTGGTCCTTGGACTGGGTGCTTTTGCCCTCTTTTCCTCGGTTTGTGGTGGCCTCTTCAGTTCAAGATTGTTTTCCAAGGTTCTGTTTCTATTGGCATTGGCCTCTGGGGGTTGGGTTGGTGAGCTTCATGCTCGCCTGTGCAGGGGTTTTGCTCTTTCAGTCTTGGTGGTTGGCTTGTTCAGTTGCAGCCGTCTATTTCTTTTGTGGTGGAGATTGAGACGGCGGCTTTCTGGAGGGGGTCCTTGGAACATTGATGCTTGGTTGATCAGGCTGGGAGTACATCATGTGTTGGGTCTGGTTATACCTATACCTATACCTATACCTGGTTGATGGGGTTCTGGGAGTTCTTCTACTCCCCAAGCCCGGTCCGAGGCCAGGCTTAACTTGTGAGAGTTTGGTCCACTAGGCTGTTGCTTGGAGCGGCCCGCAGGCCCACCACAGCCCGGTTGGTCCGGCACTCCTTGGAGGAATAAATCTAGTTTCCTCTTGAAAATGTGCACGGTTGTTCCGGCAATATTTCTTATGCTTGCTGGGAGGACGTTGAACAACCGCGGACCTCTGATGTTTATACAGTGTTCTCTGATTGTGCCTATGGCACCTCTGCTCTTCACTGGTTCTATTCTACATTTTCTTCCATATCGTTCACTCCAGTACGTTGTTATTTTACTGTGTAGATTTGGTACTTGGCCCTCCAGTACCTTCCAGGTGTATATTATTTGATATCTCTCTCGTCTTCTTTCTAGTGAGTACATTTGGAGGGCTTTGAGACAATCCCAATAATTTAGGTGCTTTATTGCATCTATGCGTGCCGTATATGTTCTCTGTATTCCCTCTATTTCAGCAATCTCTCCTGCTCTGAAGGGGGAAGTGAGTACTGAGCAGTACTCAAGACGGGACAACACAAGTGACTTGAAGAGTACAACCATTGTGATGGAATCCCTGGATTTGAAAGTTTTCGTAATCCATCCTATCATTTTTCTGGCTGTCGCAATATTTGCTTGGTTATACTCCTTAAACGTTAGGTCGTCAGACATTATTATTCCCAAATTATTTACATGCTGTTTTCCTACTATGGGTACATTTGATTGTGTTTTGTACTCTGTATTATGTTGAAGGTCCTCATTTTTACCGTACCTGAGTACCTGGAATTTATCACTGTTAAACATCATGTTATTTTCTGATGCCCAGTCGAAAACTTTATTAATATCAGCTTGAAGTTTTTCAATGTCTTCAGCCGAGGTAATTTTCATACTGATTTTTGTGTCATCTGCAAAGGATGATACGAAGCTGTGACTTGTATTTTTGTCTATATCTGATATGAGAATAAGGAAAAGCAGCGGTGCAAGGACTGTACCCTGAGGTACAGAGCTTTTAACTGCACTTGGACTAGATTTTATATGGTTGACCGCTACTCGCTGAGTCCCGTTTGACAGAAAACTGAGTATCCAGCGTCCTACTTTACCGGTTATTCCCATTGACTTCATTTTGTGTGCTATCACGCCATGGTCACATTTATCGAAAGCCTTTGCGAAGTCCGTGTATATCACATCAGCATTCTGTTTTTCTTCTAATGCCTCAGTGACTTTGTCGTAGTGCTCAAGTAGCTGTGAGAGGCACGATCTTCCCACTCGAAATCCATGTTGGCCTGGGTTGTGAAGGTCATTGGTCTCCATGAAATTGGTGACCTGACTCCTAATCACTCTCTCAAATACTTTTATGATGTGCGATGTTAGTGCAACTGGTCTATAATATTTTGCCAATGCTTTGCTCCCTCCCTTGTGTAGAGGGGCTATGTCTGCTACTTTAAGTGCATCTGGTATCTCCCCCGTGTCCAAGCTCTTCCTCCACACTATACTGAGTGCCTGTGCTACCGGCACTTTGCATTTCTTTCTAAATATTGAATTCCATGAGTCTGTACCTGGGGCCGAGTGCATGGGCATGTTTTCAATTTCTCTTTCAAAATTTAGTGCGCTCGTGTTTAAATCAGTTATATATACAGGGGTTTGAATATCCCGCATAAAGAAATTGTCTGGATCTTCCACCTTCATGTTGTTTATTGGAGTGCTAAACATGTCCTCATACTGCTTTTTTAGGATTTCACTAATTTCTTTTTCATCCTCCGTGTATGAACCTTCACTTGTACGAATAAGTCCAATACTGGCAGTGGTTTTTGCTTTTGATTTCGCATATGAGAAGAAACAATTTTGAATTATGCTTTTTTTTCTGAATTGCTTTCTGTTCTAACTGCCTTTCTTCAGTTTCATATGAGTGTTTCAATTTCCGCTCGATTTCTTGAATCTCCCTATTTAAATTATTCCTTCTTTGACGGGAAATTTGTGTCTGCATAAGCAGTTCCGTTATTTTCTGGGGGGAGCCCCGTCGGCTCCCCGGAGCTTTACCGGCTGATATGCTAATGTCAGACTTTGGCATCAGTCATGTGTATGGAGTTCTAGGGCCTACCGGGGACCACGAGCCAGAACCTGGCCCCCTCAGAGAGGCAAGGGGAGCAATGGCCTATAGAAACCCCCGTGTGGTTGGAAGCATTCTATGTCTGCCATCGACCGGGTCAAGCATCCAGAAAGGTAAGCATTCCAAAACAAACCCCTATTCTGGTGAAAATTGCTACCTAAGCCGAACTAGTGAATAGAACTCTTCAACAGAAAACACGGAAACTAGTATGACGTCATACGTCACCGCGCCGCTGTCTGCGCAGCTCCCCCCTCCCCGGGAGGGGGAAGGGGGAGCCCCAGACCTCCCACGCCGGCTATCCACCCATCAGTTCTTCGGCTGATGCTATAGGCAATGGTTATGTGCTCCGGCTCCAGTGGTTGTTTCAGCACTGTACCTAGAGTGTGGTGTCTGTTTTCTAGGTGGTGCGTGAGCCGGGTGTGATTCTTCAGTACTCGGGCTGCATGCGCCTAGGGTTCCCTTCCCTAGGTGCCCTGTAAGTACTGCCCTTGGGGCTTGGGGCCACCTTCCACAAGTTCCTTGGGTCCTGCCCCTGCTTGGCCGTTTACCGCTTGGTTTTCGGCCGCTCTTTGTGTGCTCGGGTGTTCTGTCTCCCTTGTTCGCCTTAGAGTAAGGGGCAGTGTTTGCACTGGTGGGGCGCGGGGTACTGTGCAGCTTGTGTCCCTTGTGTTCTGAGTATTTCTGGTGGTACCCCCTGCTAGGTCCCCGTGAGTGTACACGTCCCGGGGGTTCAGCTCTTAGAAAGTTGTTTGGTAGCTTGGGTGCCGGTTAGCAGTACCCTGCCTGGGATTACCTGAGCGCGAGTCCTCTTAAAGTAAACGCTCGGGACCCTGGGAAACCCCTGGGGGCGCGCGGGTCCGATGGATGTGACCCCAGAGCCCCCCCCTCGCTTCCAGCGTGTTTGAGGGTTGCTCTCACCTTTTGTCTCTGGGTGACTCTGTTTTGCCTCCGTCTGCTGCCTGTGGGGTCGGTGACACCTTCGACCCGGTGTCCTGCGAGTTTGGTTGCTCGTTGTGGCTCGGTTACCCAGTTGTGCTAACAAAGCGGGTGCGGGCAGCAGGGGCGTTGCACTTGAGCCTTGGTGGTGGCAACGTTCTCGTGGTTTCCTCCCCGGGAGCCCCGGGGCTGCCCCGTTGTATTTCGTTTTGGGACTTGGGGGTGTTGGTTGCTTCGGTTCCATCCACGCCCCCTTGTCTTTCCCCTGGTTCACCCTTCCTGCCTGTATCCGGTTCCTTACCGTCTGTAGGTTCAGGGCGGGGTGTTTGGTGGTGTTGAGACTCGGGCAGTCTCGGGGAATTCCCCTTCCGGGGTAGTGACGGGGGCATTTGGGCCTGTTCCTCCAGCCGTGTTGTATGAGTCTGCCAGTGGGCTCCCTTCCTTAGTGTTTTCACGGCTGCCCCAGTTTTCTGGTACGGCCGGGGCTTTGGGGGAACGGCTCGGCCCCGGGGCCTGTCGTGTAGGTTCCCGGGGCTGGGGAGGGGCTGACTTGGGGGGGCCTTGGCCCCGTTAGACCCCGTGGGGGGTTTTATCCCCCTCTCGGCGGGGCTTGTGGTTACGCGGAGTGGGGTCTTTCCTCCCCACTCGCTGTACGTGCTGTTGGACGTCGGCCCCCTCCCCGGGCTCGGTTCCTTGGCCTTTGAGTCGGTTGGTTCCGTCCTGTGGGTGGATGTTTCCTCCCCCGCTTTTTGGGACGGTGTTTTTGTCATGTTTCCCCGTTCGATGGGGTTCTGCGTGACTTTTGATCTCGGGTGCGCCTGCGCCTTCGTGTGCCTTCGGGACTAGTGTTGGCTTCTGTGTTCTCGGGGGTACGGGAAGGTTTTTCGCTACTTCCCGCATTATTGGAACGTCTGTCGGTCGCCCTGTTGGGCTACTTGTCGCCCTGTTGGGCTACTTGTCGCCCTGTTGGGCTACTTGTCGCCCTGTTGGGCTACTTGTCGCCCTGTTGGGCTACTTGTCGCCCTGTTGGGCTACTTGTCGCCCTGTTGGGCTACTTGTCGCCCTGTTGGGTTACTTGTCGCCCGGTTGGGCTACTTGTCGCCCGGTTGGGCTACTTGTCGCCCGGTTGGGCTACTTGTCGCCCGGTTGGGCTATTTGTCGGCCGTTTGGGCTACTTGTCGCCCGTTTGGGCTACTTGTCGCCCGTTTGGGTTCCCTTTTTTTGGGCTCTTTGCTTCTTTGGCCGGTTTTATTGTTCCTGCTTCCTCTTTTGGCTCTTTTTCTCGTGCAATAGTCCTGGCTGGCGCCTTCCCGCAGGGAGGGTGTGCGGTTCGGCCAGCGTGTTATGCGCATGCGCCGTGGAGTTTGTTTTGGTCTGGGCGATGGTTCAGTGCTGGGGTTTTGCGCCCTTTTTTGCTACAGTGCTTCGCCTCTCGTTCTTCTCCCTGGCTGCGGTATGTGCCCCTTTGCGCCAGGGGTGTCCTGGTTCCCAGTTGTGGGGAGGACACCGCGGTTTTCTGTGTCATGGGTGTGGACCGCCTCCTTCGCCTCTCCCTGTTCTCCTGCGGGTCCGGCTCTGGCGTCTTCACCTGGCGGTGCTCCCAAGTTCTTCTGGGCACGGTTGAGTCGTGTCAAGTTCGAGCCACCATTCGCCAGGTGAGTTTCTGCGGTCTGGCGTCTTTTGGCCGGGCGCTGGATGCGGCGGTGTTCATATACCTGTCTTTATTTAGGTATAATTTTGTACGACTGAGACCGTTCGCACACCTGTGACTGTCCCTTTATCACCCCTTCCTGTCCCCCTCATGTGCATGTCCAACCCATGCTGGAGTCGTTCAGGGGACCCTCCTTTTTTAATGTTGTGAGGTGTGGGGGTTGTAGGGTTGGTTCTGTACTCACCTGGTGAGGCTCCTGGCTGTGCTTGCAGGATTTGAGCTCTGGCTCTTGGGTCCCGCCTATCTGGTAGAACTTGCGGGATAGTACCAGTGGAGTGCAGTGGTGCTATTGGCACTTTTGGGGAACACTGTATTACCATCAGTGGTCTGTGCTTGTTACACGACCTACTTGCGAGCATAAGCCTTCTTGCTGGTTCGTCCGTGGACTTCCAGGGCGCACTGGCCTGTTTTCGTATGGCAGTTCCGGCCCGTCCTGGTTGTGGGGGTATGTGGGCCGGTGGACTGCTCCTAGCAGCTGCCTGGTGGGCCATCCTCTGGCCGGTCTGGCCTGACCTTGGGCCGGGCTTGAGGTGTAAAAGAGCTCCCAGTACCTCATCCAGCAGGTATCGAGCGGGGTTTCTCCGCCGTCGGTCGCCTGGTGCAGGTTTCTGGGCCTGCAGGGTTTTGTCGTGTCTCCGTTGGCCCTGTCTGGGGTCTGCCTGCTCCGTTCTCTGCCTTTGCAGAGGGGAGTTGCTATTTACATGTTGCATGTTGCAGTGGTGCCTGTTGCTGCTGCTGCTGCACGTGAGCATTGGTACCGTGTTTCACGGTGGCGTGTCCTTGTTCCTGTGTCCGGTTGTGGAGTGGCGCTTTGCTGCCGTTTTGTGCCTGGGGATTGCGTGGGGTTTTTGTCCCTGCCTGATTGTCCACCCCTGGTTGTTCTCCTGGTTTTTTTTTTTTTTGTGCTTCTGCTCTTTCTTCCTGCCTCTTCTGCAGCAGGAATGTTCTGCGTGTGTTCTTAGGCGTTTGTCAGCCTGTGTCCTGTGATGTGCTTCTTTGTCTCGGTCTGTTGCAGTTGTTCGTGCCCCTTGGTTCGGGTCCTGTTCTGGCGGCGACCCTTCCGCCTTCTTTGGTTTTCCTAGCTTGCCTGGCCGGTTGTTGTTGTTTTATTTTTTTGGGGGGGTTCTTGCGATGTCTCGCGTCGGACCCGTCGTTTCTGAACTCCTGGCGGGCTTGCATGCTTCGGAGTTTTTCTGTTCGGCAGACGTTCCATCTCCTTGTGCCGCCTGGGTTTCGGTGGTCGCGCCCGAGATCTTCTCGCGGCTCCGCCTTTTTCCTGGGCTCGGGGGGGCCTTGTCGGGGCTGCTTATGTTCTGCCTCGTGGTCTCGCCTCCGGTTGGTGGTCGGGTGGCTTCATGGTAGGTGTCCCACCTGCGTGCTTTCTTGGCGGCAGTATGGGGTATTTTGGCGGTCCTTCCTTTTCCTGTCCCTTCTTCGGTGGGTCCTTCTTGTTGGCTTGGTTTACTCTCGGCTTGGTTTTCTAGTGGGGGTTGGGGGCCGTCGTCTTGCCACATACTGTCGCCTCTTTTCGTGCGGCGCAGGCGGAGCCGCTTCAGCTTGCTTTCGGTCTTGGTGTTGCTTCTGCACCGTTAGTCAGCTGTCTTGTGCGTCATTTCACCTCCGGCCTGTTCGTGCGCCGCTTGCACCATCCTGGTCTCTGGTCAGCGTGCTCTGTCTTCTCCTCGGTTGGTAGTGCCCCTTCGGTTCCGGTGTGTTTTTTCGTCGGCTCTTTCCTTTGGGCCTTTGCCTCTGGGGGTCGGTTCGCTGTGTTTTCTTGCTCCTTCGGTTTTAGCGTTTTGGTTGTTTGATGGCAGCAGTCTCCATCTTTTCTGGCGCGGGGTGGGGTTGCTGCATTCTGGAGGGGTCCAGGGTTTGTTGGTGCTTTGTTGGTCGGGCCGGGGGTGTGTCGTTTTTGTGTTCAGTGGCGGCCCTCTGCTGTTGTTTGCGTGCCACGGCGTTTGGGTCCGGAGCGCGTTTTGCGTTGATCCGGTTCTGTTCTTCCCGGTTCGCGGGTGATGGTGTCCCGGGTGGTCAGCCGTGTTCTTGCGGCTAAGCTGCCTGTGTTCTTCCCTCATGCCTGTGGCGTTCGTGGCTTCGCTGCTCTCGCTGCCGTCTGGGCGACGTGGCCTTGCAGTCTTTCGGGCATGGATTTTTGGTGTTCGTGCAGGGGCCTTGCTGCTCGTGGTTCTCGTGTTGTTCCCGGGATTTTCGGGGCTGTGGCGCCTTGGGTTGGCGTTTGCTGCCGGTTGTCTCGCCTCCTTGGGGGGTGCGTGGTGTCCGCCTCCCGGTTTTGTCCCTTTGACCTTCCTCTGTGGGTAGTTAGCTCCGGGGAGCCGACGGGGCTCCCCCCAGAAAACCAGCGTTGAATGTAATGAAACGCCATTTTCTGGGTGAGTCCCGGAGGCTCCCCGGCAACCCTCCCTCCCTCCGGTCGGCGTTTTTCGCGTGTTTTGACATCCAGCCTCAGAACTGATGGGTGGATAGCCGGCGTGGGAGGTCTGGGGCTCCCCCTTCCCCCTCCCGGGGAGGGGGGAGCTGCGCAGACAGCGGCGCGGTGACGTATGACGTCATACTAGTTTCCGTGTTTTCTGTTGAAGAGTTCTATTCACTAGTTCGGCTTAGGTAGCAATTTTCACCAGAATAGGGGTTTGTTTTGGAATGCTTACCTTTCTGGATGCTTGACCCGGTCGATGGCAGACATAGAATGCTTCCAACCACACGGGGGTTTCTATAGGCCATTGCTCCCCTTGCCTCTCTGAGGGGGCCAGGTTCTGGCTCGTGGTCCCCGGTAGGCCCTAGAACTCCATACACATGACTGATGCCAAAGTCTGACATTAGCATATCAGCCGGTAAAGCTCCGGGGAGCCTCCGGGACTCACCCAGAAAATGGCGTTTCATTACATTCAACGCTGGTTTTTTTCCTGCATTTATAGTGTCGTCTGCGTTCTCTTTCTACGTTAGATCTCTTTCTGGCTTTCCTCAAAGGAACATGTTTCAGACAGACTTGATACGCTTCTGAAGTCAGTTTTTCTATTCCTTCTGTAGGACTTGTATTACCTAGAACAGTTCCCCATGGAATGTTTGTAAGTTCCCTGTTTATTATCTCCCAGTCTATCCTTTTATTATTAAAATTGAATTTACTGAATAGCCCCTCTCGCTTATCAACGTTTTAGGTCTATTCTGAGTATTGATGGTCGTTTGCACTTCAATGAGCTTGTGATCTGAGTACAGTGGAACCTCTATTAACGAGTTTAATCCGTTCTGGCACCGAGCTCGTTACCTGGAAAACTCGTCTTTGGAAACAAATTTCCCCATTTAAAATAAAGGAAATAAATTTAATCCGTTCCACTCCCAAAAACATCCATACTTGTATGACTTTTTTTATGTAAATATAATATTGCACATGTAAATATAAATGTTTTGTTGTAGTGTTTTAATATTTACTTTACCTTATGAAGAGTAGTTGCTGGCTTGAGGGAGACGATGGGGAGGTAGGAAGGATGAGAAGGGTTATGGTGTGGAAGGAGAATCCACCTCTGAGTCAAGCGGACTCTCTCTTCTTGGGAATTTCACCCAAATTTCATTTCAAATGTCACACAAGGATGCGTTAGACCAGCACCAAATAAAAAACTACGTTGATTACACTCGTTGTGTCAACAATATAATAGTCTTACCACGAAGATACAATACAATGCCGTTTTCTCAAATAGGCAATGTGGTTATTAAAGAAAACGGAAATTTCATGGCAAACATGTATACAATCCCCATCTCGATCGGATAAGAATTGGATTTTATAGAAATATTTGCTCAAATGACGCTTGAGAGCGGTGTTTGGGTGCATTCAAGAGAAAAAAAGTGTGTTACATTCAAGCGACATATACCTGCGAAAGTGATAACACTTTCATAAAGTGTTATCACAAAGTGATAAATTAATCAAACATTTTCACACACCAGGTTGTCACTGCTTTATCAGGGCAGCTTTTCCAAGAATGCGTTCACCTTTTCAAACATTCCAAACACTTCCCTGATCTCAGTGGAAGAGGCAGCATCCTCCCTTACCTCCTCATTCCCTTACTAAAGGTGTAAATTGTTGATGAGGACCTGCCATACTTCCTTGTGAGATCAATCACACAGACACCACACTCATGCTTTGCTATAATTTCCTTCTTTAAATCCACAGTAATTGTGTCTTTCTTCCTCTTGACAACACTATCTTTAGCAAGTAGCTTCTTTGGAGACATCGTGTGTTACAAATTGTAGTCGCAAAACCACTAAAACCCCAAAGAAAAGCTCAAATAAATCCAGAGGGATGCTTGTCGTGTGAGATACAACAACACTGGCGTCGGAGGCATCCGAGAATTTGCGAGAACCCGCGAGACGCTAGGAAGCGCCATGTGGTTTCACTCGTTAATAGAGGCGAGCTCGTCAATAGAGACAAATTTGCTGCGAGTGGCTTGCTCGTTACTGGAAAAACTCGTTAATAGAGCCACTCGTTAATAGAGGTTCCACTGTATGTGGTATCTGATATCGTAATGTCTCTGATAATGTCTTCATTGTTCGTAAAGACCAGATCTAGAATATTTTCATTTCTCGTTGGCTCCGATATCTGCTGATTGAGTGAAAATTTGTCACAGAATCTAAGTAGTTCTCTAATCTGTGGTTGGATAGGTCCTGATAGATTTCCTGGTATAATATTATTGTTTGCTCTTTTCCACCTGAGTCTAGGCAAGTTGAAGTCACCTAGGACGATAATATCTGGTATCGGGTTCTCCAAATTATCAAGGCTATTCTCTATTTTGCTTATCTGTTCTGTGAATTCCTCAGCCGTTGCATCTGGCGGTTTGTATATTAGAATAATCACTATATTTTCTCTATTTTTAATCCCAGTACCTCTACCACCTCATTTGTAACGTTTAGGAGCTCCGAGCATACAAGGTCTTCCCTAATATACAGACCCACTCCTCCATGTGACCTAATTTTCCTCTCACACCTGTATAGGTTATATCCTGGAATCCAGATCTCACTGTCCAACAATTCCCCTGCATGTGTTTCTGTGAAAGCTCCAAATACTGCTTTTGACTCAGTGAGGAGGCCATTTATGAACTGTACTTTGTTGTTTGTTCTTGTTTTCAGTCCTTGTATGTTGGCAAAGATGAATGAGGTTACTCTATTAGTGATAGTTTGAATGGGAGACTTTTTCGGCAAGCCCATTATGCGTGGACATAATGTGTTTGTTCTGACCAGTACTGATTCTTGTAGGGCAGTTGTCTGTCGTAGTTGTAGTTCCCTTTCGGTGGATAATTGTATCTGTAATTCTGGAATGCAAGTGGATCTGGCATCCAGTTCCATACACTCTCCATGCTGCTCCTTTTGAATTCTCTGCCGGTCTGGTATAAAAAATTTATAGTTTCCTCCAAATTCATTATCCTGCTTGCCACTCTTTATGTAGCGTTCCGTGCCTTTCACGTGAAATCGTGGGCAGCTGAGGTCATAGCATTTTCTGTCCTCCAGTGAGGTTTGGCACATGTCAGGATGGAAAAACCTACATATTGATCCAAATCGACACTCACCTTTCCTAAGCATATTTAAAAAATTTTTGGGATGTTGGTAACTGCATTCTAATCCTTTCTTATTACCAGCATATCTATGTCTGCATATGCCCTTTGCATAAAATTTGCATAAGTCTGTCCTTCTATTCTGAATTGCTCTATCGGGAACCGTCGTAGTGTCTGTACCTATCGAGCTGTCAGTGCTGTCTGGTACACTTTCTAGTTTACTGTCATCTACATCCTGGCCTACTGAGTCAGAGTTTACAACTTCCTGAGTTTCAGCTTCAGTTTCATCCCTGACTATAGCCTCCGCCCCTTGTATATTAGAATTGTTGTTCCTTTCCCACTCCTGGATGGCTGGTAGGCTTCCAATGAATGATGTTTTCCGATCATGCATCATGTTATCTAGAAGGTTTTTTAGGATATTCCAAGCTGGCAGGTCATTTTTACACACCCAGAGCAAGTGACCAGCTCTCAGTGCCGTAGTGTTACTCCTGTACAAGCCGAATGGAATCTAGTCTTACAGATATAACATTTAATTCCCGTTACCTTCGTCTTTAAGGAGTTGTTACAGTGGCCACAAATTTGTTTATTTACTCCCATTTTGCCTTGTTTTGTTGTATATATCTATATATTTATAATATTATATGTATATTGTATATTTGTAACAATATATATGTATATATATTTATATGTTTAATAATTATAATAATATATGTATACCGTATATTTGTAATATTATGTATGTTATTTTGTTCAAACTTTATGGCAGGTACTTAGCGTAGGGTAGCGAGGCTGGTCCCCAGTCGGTACAGGTGACCTCGTGTTGTCCCAGGGTGATGTCACCAGTTTCCAGATACCTGATTTATAACCACTGATGCCGCCTCTTGCCACTATTCTATATTTCTAGTATTCTATATTTATAATATTCACTTCCAACTTATATGTTGTTGTGATACCCGTTCCACATCACTGTTCCACGAATCACCGTTCACTATTTTTTTTTGTTTTTTTCCTAATACACGCATGTACACAAAGCCTCGTTCACTGGCTCACACTGGTTGCGGCTCCCTGCCGTTATCTGCACACCTCGGCCTCAGTGGCCGGTTAGCAGTGCGAATTGAGAGTAGTGCAAATAGCGAGGTTCCTCTGTACAAAGAAATTATGAAAATATTATGTAATTTTTATCAGGAAATATTGTGCAGTACTGTAATATTATTTTTTGTTGTAAATACATCTAGATTTACCAAATATTTTATCCACAGGATAACAAACCAGAGGAATGTTCAGTGTGTTTTAACGATTATGATGACAATCAGCTACGCCCTCGCACACTGCTATGCGGCCACACATTCTGCTCCCAGTGTGTTCACAATGCTATCAAGAATGGTCAGCTGCCGTGCCCCAGCTGCCGTGCCGAGCACACTGCCACAGCTGCTACTCAGTTCCCAATTAACTATGCTGTGGAGGCTTTTGTTAGGAAACTCAAAAATATCCAGCTAACAACTGAGGAAGTAGTGCCAGCAAAACCTTCTGAAGGTCCCCCCAGAGGCATCAGTAAGAAGTTACGTTCCCTGGTGCAGGAGCAGAAGAGCATCATCAGCAGCCTCATTTCTAGCTGTGAAGAAGTACTGTCCCAGCTGGGGGAGTACCGGGGGCAGCTGGGGGACTGGAAGACTCACCACCTCCAGCTCCAGGACAGACTCTATGCTCTGGTAGAGGAGAACAAGTCAGCAATGAAGCTCTTGGAACTGGAGGATACCAGTGTGGTGGATATGACAACACAAGGAGAGGAAGGGAAGACTAACCTGCAGGCCATGTTGGGGAGCCTCGACACAGTCAACACCCCACAGGAGGTTGGCACAACCATAGACACAGCTGATGAGTGCAGCATGAAGGTAGAAGATTGGCTCCAGAAGTGCCAGGAACTCTTCCCAGATGTCAAGACTGTCCACACCTCAGTGAAGGTACGCTGCTGAAGGTCACATTGTTCTCACCCAACTGAGTGTAGTATTGCTTCTATATAAACACTTTTGACATGGAGACACATCAAGATGAGAGTAAACTTTATGTATAGGAAACTTTTTGCTCTAACACCTGGAACATTTTTATTAATAAAGTCAACTGTCATCTTGGTGTTTCTCTACACTGTGGTCAGTGTAGAGAAACAACGTTACTTGTATTGTCAAATTACTTTACTCAATCTGATGCTTCATTATAGTCCAGTTACTTTAATCAGAGCCTGATGCTTCATTATAGTCCAAGTTCCACATTAATGTTTGTGTTGGTAATGACAGGTGCAGGAGACCATCAGGGAGGCCCTGGAGATGATGACCACAGAGACAGGTGCCACAGCTGACACCGTACACCTGGGAGACTCAGCCTCCAGCATCATGAATAAAGTTCAGGAAATCACTAGAGAGATCCCCCAGAAGCAATTAACAGTAAGTTTTTTATTTTCTCGCATAGGTCATATCACAAGATATTGAGTTGCGTTTTGAGGAGAGGAAGCCAATTCTTAGGTTTATCAAGGTTCCCCAAGGTCAACTACTGACTTTCCTTAACATACAATCTAAAATAGTTGTCTAACTCCTGGATAAATATATTCTGGTAGGTGAACAGGGACATCAGGTGAAAGGAAACATGGGATCCATTTCTGGCCTGCATGGTGATTGAACCCGTGATCCTCTATTGAACCCGGGATCCTGGCCCCCCTCACAGAGGCACAGAGAGCCCGTGATACTCCACCAACCTACCGGGAAAGCATCCAGGAGGACAGCGAACCTAAACAGACCACTGGTGGGTTCCAAGAGACTGAAGCCTTGAAACTGCCAACAAACTCCTAAACAATGCCAGTACCAACCCCCTGCCAGTAGAGGGGGCTGGAGCTACAGGTCCAGCACCAACCCCCTGCCAGTAGAGGGGGCTGGAGCTACAGGTCCAGCACCAACCCCCTGCCAGTAGAGGGGGGCTGGAGCTACAGGTCCAGCATCAACCACCTGCCAGTAGAGGGGGGCTGGAGCTACAGGTCCAGCACCAACCCCCTGCCAGTAGAGGGGGGCTGGAGCTACAGGTCCAGCACCAACCACCTGCCAGTAGAGGGGGGCTGGAGCTACAGGTCCAGCATCAACCACCTGCCAGTAGAGGGGGGCTGGAGCTACAGGTCCAGCACCAACCCCTTTCCAGTAGAAGGGGGCTGGAGCTACAGGTCCAGCACCAACCCCCTGCTAGTAGAGGGAGGCTGGAGCTACAGGTCCAGCACCAACCCCTTGCCAGTAGAGGTGGTCTGGAGCTACAGGTCCAGCACCAACCCCCTGCCAGTAGATGGGGGCTGGAGCTACAGGTCCAGCATCAACCACCTGCCAGTAGAGGGGGGCTGGAGCTACAGGTCCAGCACCAACCCCCTGCCAGTAGAGGGGGGCTGGAGCTACAGGTCCAGCACCAACCACCTGCCAGTAGAGGGGGGCTGGAGCTACAGGTCCAGCACCAACCACCTGCCAGTAGAGGGGGACTGGAGCTGCAGGTCCAGCACCAACCCCCTGCTAGTAGAGGGAGGCTGGAGCTACAGGTCCAGCACCAACCCCTTGCCAGTAGAGGTGGTCTGGAGCTACAGGTCCAGCACCAACCCCCTGCCAGTAGATGGGGGCTGGAGCTACAGGTCCAGCATCAACCACCTGCCAGTAGAGGGGGGCTGGAGCTACAGGTCCAGCACCAACCCCCTGCCAGTAGAGGGGGGCTGGAGCTACAGGTCCAGCACCAACCACCTGCCAGTAGAGGGGGGCTGGAGCTACAGGTCCAGTACCAACCACCTGCCAGTAGAGGGGGACTGGAGCTACAGGTCCAGCACCAACTACCTGCCAGTAGAGGGAGGGGATGGAGCTGCAGGTCCAGCACCAACCCCATGCCAGTAGAGGGAGGGGATGGAGCTGCAGGTCCAGCACCAACCCCATGCCAGTAGAGGGGGCTGGAGCTACAGGTCCAGCACCAACCCCCTGCCAGTAGAGGGGGGGGCTGGAGCTACTGCACCAACCCCCAGCCAGTAGAGGAGGGGCTGGAGCTACAGGTCCAGCACCAACCCCCTGCCAGTAGTGGGGGCTGGAGCTACAGGTCCAGAACCAACCCCCTTCCAGTAGAGGGGGTGGGGGAGGGCTGGAGCTACAGGTCCAGCACCAACCACCTGCCAGTAGAGGGGGGCTGGAGCTACAGGTCCAGCCCCAACCCCTTTCCAGTAGAAGGGGGCTGGAGCTACAGGTCCAGCACCAACCCCCTGCTAGTAGAGGGAGGCTGGAGCTACAGGTCCAGCACCAACCCCTTGCCAGTAGAGGTGGTCTGGAGCTACAGGTCCAGCACCAACCCCCTGCCAGTAGATGGGGGCTGGAGCTACAGGTCCAGCATCAACCACCTGCCAGTAGAGGGGGGCTGGAGCTACAGGTCCAGCACCAACCCCCTGCCAGTAGAGGGGGGCTGGAGCTACAGGTCCAGCACCAACCACCTGCCAGTAGAGGGGGGCTGGAGCTACAGGTCCAGCACCAACCACCTGCCAGTAGAGGGGGACTGGAGCTACAGGTCCAGCACCAACTACCTGCCAGTAGAGGGAGGGGATGGAGCTACAGGTCCAGCACCAACCCCATGCCAGTAGAGGGAGGGGATGGAGCTGCAGGTCCAGCACCAACCCCATGCCAGTAGAGGGGGCTGGAGCTACAGGTCCAGCACCAACCCCCTGCCAGTAGAGGGGGGGCTGGAGCTACTGCACCAACCCCCAGCCAGTAGAGGAGAGGCTGGAGCTACAGGTCCAGCACCAACCCCCTGCCAGTAGTGGGGGCTGGAGCTACAGGTCCAGAACCAACCCCCTTCCAGTAGAGGGGGGGGGAGGGCTGGAGCTACAGGTCCAGCACCAACCACCTGCCAGTAGAGGGGGGCTGGAGCTACAGGTCCAGCCCCAACCCCTTTCCAGTAGAAGGGGGCTGGAGCTACAGGTCCAGCACCAACCCCCTGCTAGTAGAGGGAGGCTGCAGCTACAGGTCCAGCACCAACCCCTTGCCAGTAGAGGTGGTCTGGAGCTACAGGTCCAGCACCAACCCCCTGCCAGTAGATGGGGGCTGGAGCTACAGGTCCAGCACCAACCCCCTGCCTGTAGAGGGGGGCTGGAGCTACAGGTCCAGCACCAACCACCTGCCAGTAGAGGGGGCTGGAGCAACAGGTCCAGCACCCTCCCCCTGCCAGTAGTGGTGGGCTGGAGCTACAGGTCCAGCACGAACCCCCTGCCAGTAGAAGGGGGCTGGAGCTACAGGTCCAGAACCAACCCCCTGCCAGTAGAGGGGGGGGGGCTGAAGCTACAGGTCCAGTACCAACCCCTTGCCAGTAGAGTGAGGGCTGGAGCTACAGGTCCAGAACCCCCCCCCCCCCCTTGCCAGTAGAGTGAGGGCTGAAGCTACAGGTCCAGCACCAACCCCATGCCAGTAGAGGAGAGGCTGGAGCTACAGGTCCAGCACCAACCCCCTGCCAGTAGTGGGGGCTGGAGCTACAGGTCCAGAACCAACCCCCTTCCAGTAGAGGGGGGGGGAGGGCTGGAGCTACAGGTCCAGCACCAACCACCTGCCAGTAGAGGGGGGCTGGAGCTACAGGTCCAGCCCCAACCCCTTTCCAGTAGAAGGGGGCTGGAGCTACAGGTCCAGCACCAACCCCCTGCTAGTAGAGGGAGGCTGCAGCTACAGGTCCAGCACCAACCCCTTGCCAGTAGAGGTGGTCTGGAGCTACAGGTCCAGCACCAACCCCCTGCCAGTAGATGGGGGCTGGAGCTACAGGTCCAGCACCAACCCCCTGCCTGTAGAGGGGGGCTGGAGCTACAGGTCCAGCACCAACCACCTGCCAGTAGAGGGGGCTGGAGCAACAGGTCCAGCACCCTCCCCCTGCCAGTAGTGGTGGGCTGGAGCTACAGGTCCAGCACGAACCCCCTGCCAGTAGAAGGGGGCTGGAGCTACAGGTCCAGAACCAACCCCCTGCCAGTAGAGGGGGGGGGGCTGAAGCTACAGGTCCAGTACCAACCCCTTGCCAGTAGAGTGAGGGCTGGAGCTACAGGTCCAGAACCCCCCCCCCTTGCCAGTAGAGTGAGGGCTGAAGCTACAGGTCCAGCACCAACCCCATGCCAGTAGAGGGGGGGGGCTGGAGCTACAGGTCCAGCACCAACACCCCCCCCCCCCTGCCAGTAGAGGGGGGCTGGAGTTACTGATCCGGCACCAACCCCCTGCCAGTAGAGGGGGAGACTGGAGCTACAGGTCCAGCACCAACCCCCTGCCAGTAGAGGTAGGCTGGAGCTACAGGTCCAGCACCAACCCCCTGCCAGTAGAGGGGGACTGGAGCTTCAGGTCCAGCATCAACCCCCTGCCAGTAGAGAGGGAAGGGGGCTGGAGCTACAGGTCCAGCACCAACCCCTGCTAGTAAAGGGGGGCTGGAGCTACATGTCTTGAACCAAACCCCTGACAGTAGAAGGGGGGCTGGAGCTACAGGTCCAGCACCAACCCCCTGCCAGTAGAGAGGGGGGGCTGGAGCTACAGGTCTAGCACCAACCCCTGCTAGTAGAGGGGGGCTGGAGCTACAGGTCCAGCAGCAATCCCCTGCCAGTAGAGGGCTGGAGCTACAGTCCAGCACCAACCCCCTGCCAGTAGAGGGGGGGGCTGGAGCTACAGGCCTTGAACCAACCCCCTGCCAGTAGAGGGAGGCTGGAGCTAAAGGTTCATCACCAACCCCCTGCCAGTAGAGGAGGGCTGGAGCTACAGCACCAACCCCCAGCCAGTAGAGGAGAAGCTGGAGCTACAGGTCCAGCACCAACCCCCCGCGAATTGAGGGGGGCTGGAGCTACAGCACCAACCCCCAGCCAGTAGAGGTGGGCTGGAGCTACAGGTCCAGCACCAACCCCCGTGCCAGTAGAGGGGGGCTGGAGCTACAGGTCCAACCCCCTGCCAGTAGAGGAGGGCTGAAGCTACAGGTCGAGCACCAACCCCCTGCCAATAGAGGGGGGGCTGGAGCTACAGGTCCAGCACCAACCCCCTGCTAGTAGAGGGAGGCTGAAGCTACAGGTCCAACCCCAAGCCCCTGCTAGTAGAGGGGAGCTGGAGCTACAGGTCCAGCACCAACCCCCTGCCAGTAGAGGGGGGCTGGAGCTACAGGTCTAGCACCAACCCCCTGCCAGTAGAGGAGGGCTGGAGCTGCAGGTCCAGCACCAACCCCCTGCCAGTAGAGGGGGGCTGGAGCTACAGGTCCAGCACCAACCACCTGACAGTAGAGGGGGGCTGGAGCTACAGGTCTAGCACCAACCACCTGCCAGTAGAGGGGGGCTGGAGCTGCAGGTCCAGCACGAACCCCCTGCCAGTAGAGGGGGGCTGGAGCTACAGGTCCAGAACCAACCCCCTGCCAGTAGAGGGGGGGGGGGCTGAAGCTACAGGTCCAGTACCAACCCCTTGCCAGTAGAGTGAGGGCTGGAGCTACAGGTCCAGCACCAACCCAGCAAACATTTTCATGTTTTTAAAACATCCTAAAAACGACATTTCATTGTTTTCAGCACGTTTATAATTACGTTTAGAAAAGGTTTTTTGAGAACTTTTATATACGACCTTAGAACGTAAATAATTAACATTTCTAAAAACTTTTTTATAATCTTTTAATTACCTACATTAAAACGTTTAGGGTAAATTAGGGTATAATAATTTTGTAATTCATATCTGAAATAGAAAGGGAGAGAAAGAAAGAAGACATATCTGAGAAAGAAATGGACATCCTATATATGTATGTGTAAATTACAAATAAATAGGGTACAAAAAGAGAATTAAAATATTATATTTTTTTAATTAAGAATGAGTAATACAACAAAATATATGTAATAGCTCGAAATATATAGACTATATCTATAACAGAATATAAAAGTAAAAATTTAAAAATCTATAAAAATCTATATATGCAATATGTGAACACAATAGATTTTGTGATCAAGCAGCCTGTGATTCATGTCATGCAGAGATCAGTCTGACGTTACAAGCAGTTATTGTTACTTAAAACTAAAACAAGTAAAATTTTCCGAGTATACATATAACACTATAGTTTTTCTATGACTAATAATAAAAATCTATTAATCAAAAGTTTAGGACTAATTAACTAAAAATAAAAATCTACAAGTGAATGTAAACAGTCAAGTATAATATTCATGTAGAAAGAGAAAGAAAAAGAGAGAGAGAAGGAAAGAAAGAGAAAGAAAGAAAGGGAGAAAGAGAGAGAGAAAGAAAAGAAAAAAGTCATGTATAATATTCATATTAGCACCATGCAATATAACTTAGATTAAGTAAAAATCTCAGACATTTTTAAATCAAATGAAATATGAGAGCCAGAGAGAGAGAGCGAGAGCCAGAGAGAGAGCGTGAGCCAGAGCCAGAGAGAGAGAGAGTCAGAGCCAGAGAGAGAGAGAGAGAGAGAGCCAGAGCCAGAGAGAGAGCCAGAGCCAGAGAGAGAGAGAGCCAGAGAGAAAGAGAGAGCCAGAGAGAGAGAGAGAGAGCCAGAGCCAGAGAGAGAGCCAGAGCCAGAGAGAGAGAGAGCCAGAGAGAGAGAGCGTGAGCCAGAGCCAGAGAGAGAGTGAGTCAGAGCTAGAGAGAGAGTCAGAGCCAGAGAGAGAGAGCCAGAGCCAGAGAGAGCCAGAGAGAGAGAGAGAGCCAGAGAGAGAGAGCCAGAGAGAGAGAGAGCCAGAGAGCGAGAGCCAGAGAGAGCGAGAGCCAGAGAGAGCGAGAGCCAGAGAAAGAGAGAGAGGGGGAGAGAGAGGGCCAGAGCCAGAGAGAGAGAGAGAGAGCCAGAGAGAAAGAGAGAGCCAGAGAGAAAGAGAGAGCCAGAAAGAGCCAGAGAGAGAGAGAGAGCCAGAGAGAGAGAGAGAGAGCCAGAGAGAGAGAGAGAGAGCCAGAGCCAGAGAGAGAGCCAGAGCCAGAGAGAGAGCCAGAGAGAGAGAGCCAGAGCCAGAGAGAGAGAGAGAGCGTGAGCCAGAGCCAGAGAGAGAGTGAGTCAGAGCTAGAGAGAGAGTCAGAGCCAGAGAGAGAGAGCCAGAGAGAGAGAGAGCCAGAGAGAGAGAGCCAGAGAGCGAGAGCCAGAGAGAGCGAGAGCGAGAGCCAGAGAGAGCGAGAGAGCCAGAGAAAGAGAGAAAGAGAGGGGGAGAGAGAGAGAGAGAGAGAGAGAGAGGGCCAGAGCCAGAGAGCCAGAGCCAGAGAGAGAGAGAGCCAGAGAGAAAGAGAGAGCCAGAGAGAGAGAGAGCCAGAGCCAGAGAGAGAGCCAGAGAGAGAGAGCAAGAGAGCAGGAGAGCCAGAGAGAGAGCAAGAGAGCCAGAGAGAGAGCAAGAGAGAGAGCAAGAGAGCCAGAGAGAGAGCAAGAGAGCCAGAGAGAGAGAGAGAGCCAGAGAGAGAGCAAGAGAGCCAGAGAGAGCAAGAGAGCGAGAGAGAGAGCGAGAGAGAGAGAGAGAGCCAGAGAGAGAGAGCAAGAGAGCCAGAGAGAGAGCAAGAAAGAGAAAGAAAGAGAAAGAGAGAGAGAGAGAGAGAGAGAGAGAGAGAGAGGGCCAGAGAGAGAGCCAGAGAGAGAGCAAGAAAGAGAAAGAAAGAGAAAGAGAGAGAGAGAGAGAGAGAGAGAGAGAGAGAGAGAGAGAGAGAGAGAGAGAGAGAGAGAGAGAGAGAGAGAGAGAGAGAGAGAGAGAGCCAGAGAGAGAGAGAGAGCAAGAGAGCCAGAGAAAGAGAGAGAGAGACAGACAGAGACAGAAAGACACACACACAACAAAAGAGGAGACAGAACAAAATTAAGGCAAGGAGAGAGAAGACAGAACAGAAACAACAGAGAGAGGAGAGAAATGAGAAATCATTGAAGAGAAGGGGAAGAGAAACACAAGATAAGAAAAAAATACAAGAAAAATATACAAGATAAAAATGACATAAATGAATACCACAAATATAAAAAGTAAAGGAAGAGAGAAGCTAGAAGAGACAGGAAACGAGAGGTGTTAGAAGAGAGGAAGAAAGGAGAGATTAAAAGTTAAGAAAAACAGGAGAGAAACGTAAAAGAAATAAAAAAAAGGGACATTTGTGAGGAGAGAAAATAAAGAGACCAGAGAAGACCATATATCAAGAGTGTGAGGATAAAGACATATATTTTCTTAGTAGACATCCTCTGGCTCTTGTTGCCCCTCTTGTATACGAATTGTACTTGCAAGCTTTCCCTGAAAAGATATTAACAAAATTAATATTTAATTATTTATTTATATAAATTACACACACACAAACTTTATATATTATATATATATATATATATATATATATATTATATATATATATATATATATATATATATATATATATTATATATATATATATATATATATATATATATATATATATATATATATATATATATATATATATATATATATATATATATATATATATATATATAATTTCGTAAACCTCACCCTGTAAACATTCATGTTTCTACATGTTAAACAAGCTACGAGGATGAGGGAAGGGGATGTTCCCTCCATGCTGGATATTATATTTACCAGGAAAGAGAAAGATATATTTATCATTCAGTACCTCCCTCCTTTGGTACCTCCCTTTTTCCTCCTTTCAGTACCTCCCTCCTTTTACCCAAGTGACATTGTCACTTGGGTAAAAGTGACCATGTCTTTTTGGGAATAAAGTATGCAATGCATTATAATCTGGAAGAAAATGAGCTTGAAGCAGTTGAAAAACCTGACTTGTGGAGAGGTCATTATGGGGAACTCAGATATTTCCTTAAGGAATTTGACAAACACTTGCTGTTAGGACATGAAGTAAATGAGATGTATGTCAAGTTTTGTGAAATATATGATAATGGCACAACAAAATTTATACTAAAGCAGAGATGCAGAACTAGGAAAAGGGGAAAAATTGCCCAAACATACAAGCAATACAAAGATGCGAGAAACAACAATAGCAGTAAGGAGAGGGGCAGAAAGACTATGACTTTCGATCATATTCAACAACACAAATATACATACACACACACACATTATTGGAAAAAATTGGAATTGGAATATTGGAAAAAATAATTAAAACTAAATGGGTAGAACACCTGGAGAGAAATGATATAATTTCAGACAGACAGTATGGTTTTCGATTTGGAAGATCCTGTGTATCGAATTTACTCAGTTTCTATGATCGAGCAACAGATATATTACAGGAAAGAGATGGTTGGGTTGACTGCATCTATCTGGACCTAAAAAAGGCATTCGACAGAGTTCCACATAGAGAGGTTGTTCTGGAAACTGGAAAATATTGGAGGGGTGACAGGTAAGCTTCTAACATGGATGAAAAATTTTCTGACTGATAGAAAAATGAGGGCAGTAATCAGAGGCAATGTATCGGACTGGAGAAATGTCACAAGTGAAGTACCACAGGGTTCAGTTCTTGCACCAGTGATGTTTATTGTCTACATAAATGATCTACCAGTTGGTATACAGAATTACATGAACATGTTTGCTGATGATGCTAAGATAATAGGAAGGATAAGAAATTTAGATGATTGTCATGCCCTTCAAGAAAACCTGGATAAAATAAGTATATGGAGCACCACTTGGCAAATGGAATTTAATGTTAATAAATGCCATGTTATGGAATGTGGAACAGGAGAACATAGACCCCACACAACCTATACATTATGTGAGAAATCTTTAAAGAATTCTGATAAAGAAAGAGATCTAGGGGTGGTTCTAGATAGAAAACTATCACCTGAGAACCTCATAAAGAATATTGTGCGAGGAGCCTATGCTACGCTTTCTAACTTTAGAATTGCGTTTAAATACATGGATGGTGATATACTAAAGAAATTGTTCATGACTTTTGTTACGCCAAAGCTAGAATATGCAGCTGTTGTGTGGTGCCCAAGAACAGAAGTTGGCCCATATCTTAAGAAGCACATCAACAAACTGGAAAAGGTGCAAAGACATGCTACTAAGTGGCTCCCAGAACTGAAGGGCAAGAGCTACGAGGAGAGGTTAGAGGCATTAAATATCCCAAAACTAAAAGACAGAAGAAAGAGGTGATATGATCACTACATACAAAATAGTATCAGGAATTGATAAAATCGACAGCGAAGATTTCCTGAGACCTGGAACTTCAAGAACAGGAGGTCATAGATTGAAACTAGCTTAACACAGATGCTAAAGAAATATAAGAAAATTCGCTTTCGCAAATAGCTTGGTAGACGGTTGGAACAAGTTAGGTGAGAAGGTGGTGGAGGCCAAGACTGTCAGTAGTTTCAAAGCGTTATGTGACAAAGAGTGCTGGGAAGACGGTCTCATCCTGTAACTACACTTAGGTATTTACACACACACTATATATATATATATATATATATATATATATATATATATATATATATATATATATATATATATATATATATATATATATATATATATATATAATATATATATATATATATATAATATATATATATATTATATATATATATATAAATATATATATATATAAATATATATATATATATATATAAATATATATATATATATATATATAAATATATAATATATATATATATATATATATATATATATATATATATGTCGTACCTAGTAGCCAGAATGCACTTTTCAGCCTACTATGCAAGGCCCGATTTGCCTAATAAGCCAAGTTTTCATTAATTAATATATTTTCTCCATTTTTTTTCTTATGAAATGATAAAGCTATCCATTTCATTATGTATGAGGTCAATTCTTTTTCTGGGGGGAGCCCCGTCGGCTCCCCGGAGCTATCCCAGGCTGATATGCTAATGTCAGACTTTGGCATCAGTCATGTGTATGGAGTTCTTAGGCCTACCGGGGACCACGGCCAGAACCGGGCCCCCTCAGAGAGGCAAGGGGAGCAATGGCCTATAGAAGCCCCTGTGTAGTTGGAAGCATTCTATGTCTGCCATCGACCGGAACAGGCACCCAGAAAGGTAAGCGCCCCAAAACAAACCCCTATTCTGGTTAAAATTGCTACCTAATACCGAACTAGTGGATAGAACTCCCCAACCGAAAACAAGCAAATTAGTGTGACGTCACACACTGCCGCGCCGCTGTCTGCGCAGCTCCCCCCTCCCCGGGAGGGGGAAGGGGGAGCCCCAGACCCCCCGCGCCGGCTACCCACACCTCAGTTCTTAAGGCTGATGCTATAGGCGATGGTCGTGTGCTCTGGCTCCGGTGTCGCTACTGCACTGTGCTTTGAGTGTGGTGTTAGTTTTGTGGGTGCGAGAGCCAGGAGTTATCTTCAGTACTCGGGCTGCATGCGCCTAGGGATGCCTTCCCTAGGTGCCCTGTAAGTACTGCCCTTGGGGCTTGGGGCCACCTTCCACAGGCTCCTCGGGGTCTGCCTCTGCTGGTCCGTTTTACCTTTCGGTTTTTCGGCCGCCTGTTGGGCTCTTGGGTGTTCTGTTCTCCCTTGTTACCGGCGGGTAAGAGGCAGTTTGCACTGGTAGGGGCGCAGGGTGCTGCTCAGCTTGTAATTCCCGACATCGCGGCCGGCTCTGTTCCTTGGGGTTCGCTGTCCTCTTGCGGGGTTTTGTTTTTCTTTTTGTTTTTGCCTGGTGGGGGGTTCTGTCATTTTATTCAGTTTGTTTTTGCCCTTCCACTGTTCTCCTCGGTGGCGCCCCCTGCTAGGTCCCCGTGAGTGTACACGTCCCTGGGGTTCAGCTTTAGAAGTTTGCTTGGTAGTTTTGGGCGCCGGTTTGCAGCACCCTGCCTGGGACTACCTGAGCGCGAGTCCTCTTAAAGTAAACGCTCAGGACCCTGGGAATCCCCTAGGGGGCGCGTGGGTCCGATGGATGTGACCCCGGGGTCCCCACTCGCTGTGTGCGAGTTTGAGGGTTGCTCGGTCCCCTTGTCTCAGGGTGACCCTCATTGTTTTTGCCTCTGCCACGCTGCCTGTTGGGTCGGTGATACTTTCGACCCTGAGTCCTGTGAGTGTTGCTGCTTGCTTGTGACTCAATTTACCCAATCCTCTGATGATTCTATTCGGGTACAGGCGGCACGTGCGTTGCAGTCTAGGTTTCGTCTGTTGCAACGCGCTCGGTTGGTTGCTTCCCCGGATGCCCCGGGGCTGCCCCGCTTTGCTTTTCGAGACCCGGACTTGGGGGTGGGGGTCGCTTCGATCCTGGTTCAGTCCGCACCTCCTCGTCCTTCCCCTTCTGTTCGTTCTGGTCCCCCGCCCCTGCTTCCGGCCCCGAAGCGTCTGAGGGTTTCGGGGTCGGAGCAGGGGTTACTTGATCTCGAGACTCGGGCAGCTTCGGGGGTTGCCCCTTCCGGGGGGGCGGCAGAGGCATTCGAGTCTTGTCTCCCGGCCGAAGCTTCAGGGTCTGACCAGTGGGCCCCCCTTCCTCCTGCTTTTCCGGCTGCTCCGTCCTTGTCTTGTGGGGTCGGGGCTTGGGGAGAGGACTCGGCCTCGGGTCCTGTGGTGACGGACCTCGAGGCTGGGGAGGGGCTGACTTGGGGGCCTTGGGCCCCGCTGGACCCCGCCTGGGTTTTTCTTCCCACTGAGCGGGGCTTATTGTTACAAGGAGTGGGGTTTTCTTTCCCCCCCTCTGCGTACGAGTTGGATTTGGTGTCGGCCCCTCCCCGGGTACGGTTCCGTGTTCCCCCGGGTACGTCGGTTCCGTCCTTCCGGAGGTTTTCGGCTTATCGCATCCAACCTGGTGTGGTGCGAGCGGCCTTTGCAGCTTACCTCCTGCGTGACCCGGATTATGCCTCGGAAATGGATCCGTCCACGTTCAGGTTTGGGACTTCGTTCCCTTTCTGGCTCCGTTACGAGGTTCCGGAGTCATCCTGGCTAGCAGACTGCCCCTTGTTTGGTCTGGATTCCTGGCATTCCTTCTGTCGTTCCCGCACGCTGGAGTGGCGGGAAGCTTCCACGGTGCTTCAGGTTTTCCTGGGGGGTGACCTTGAGTACCTGAATGAGTGCTTGTTTGCCCCTGCCCTTCCCCGCGATGTGGGCGTTATTCAGCTCCATGTGCAGGTTCCCTCCCTTTCGGCGGCGCTCGTGGCGGAGGACTTGCGCGCTCGGGGCCTTTTGTGTTCGGCCTTGCGGTTCTTTTCCCTCCTGGAGCTGTCTTCGGATTGGCTCGTGGAGGATGTGGGGACGCTTGGGTCCGTCCCGGGGTCCGGCACCTTGTCCTCGGCTGCGCGTTCGTCGGCTGCCTTGTTGAAGCTGTTCACGCCGATTTTGCGGGATGCGGTTTCCCTGTTCTATGCTTCCCGTCTCGCGTGTCGGCAGGCGGTGCTGGGTTCCTCCGTGGAATCTGCTTGGGCTCTGGCTCTTAGGCGTTCTTCACCTTTTTGTCCTCTCCTGTTTGGGGAGTCGGCCGTGGCGCAGTTTATTCAGGCTGCGTCGGCGGCTTGTCGTCCGATGTCGGACTTGTTGGTTTTCCGGGGGTCCCGGGGTGGGTCTTCCCGGAAAGGTCGTGCCAGGGCTCGGGGTTCCTCTCGTCGTGGTAGGCCTCTGGTGTCAGGTTTGGGGTTGGCTCCTCCTGCGGACCCTCCCTCGTCTGGTCGGCGCGGTGTTCGCGCTGTGCGGGGTTCTGGGTCTCGTAAGGGTCGCCGGCCCTTTCGCGGTTTGCCCCTTTGACGGGGCGATGGGGGGGCGGCTTGCGCTGTTCGCCCGCGCCTGGTCCCACGATTCGTGGGCCTTTCGGGTCGTGTCTCGCGGCCTGCGGTGGCGTTGGGTGGCCCCTCCCCCCTTTGGGGGGGTCGGGGCTGGCGGGGCAGGCTTCTTCCCCTGCGCTCTGTCGAGTCGTCTTGGAGTGGGTACGCTTGGGCGTCGTCGAAACGACGTCGTCCCTCAGATGGGTTTCCCGTCTGTTTCCGGTTCCGAAACGGGACTGCGCGGACCTGCGGTTCATTCTGGACTTGTCCCGTCTGAACCCCTGGGTTCATTGCCCTTCCTTTCGGATGACTACGCTGTCTCAGGTTCGGCTCCTCTTGGAGCCGGGTGCTTGGATGGTGTCCCTGGACCTCCGGGACGCTTATTGGCATGTCCCGATTCATCCGCGGTTCAGGGACTGGCTCGGTTTTGTAGTGGGGCGTCTGAGTTACCGCTTTCGTTGTCTCCCGTTCGGGTTGAACCTGGCACCTCGCGTGTTCACACGCCTTACACGGGTTGTGGTGGCTCGTTTGCGTCTCCTAGGTGTTCGGGTGTTGGCCTACCTCGACGACTGGCTGGTTTGGGCTCCCAGCCAGTCCGCTTGCTTGCTAGCCAGGGATTTGGTTCTTTCCCAGCTCGCCGGGTTCGGGTTCTTGGTGAACTGGAGGAAGTCCCATCTGGTTCCCTCTCAGGTTCGGACTTGGCTGGGTCTCGTGTGGGACTCTCGGACCGCCTCCTTGTCTCTCCCTCCGGAGTCTCTCCTGCGGCTGCGGTCCCGCCTTCGTCTGTTTCTGGAGGGCCCTCGGGTCACCCGGCGGTTGCTCGAGGGGCTGTGCGGGAGCCTGAACTTCGCGATGGTGGTCTACCCGCCGGGTCGGGTTTGGCTTCGACGGCTGTTCTGGTTCCTTCGGGGTTCTCCCTTCCGCCTCTCTCGCGATCGCAGAGTTCGACCCCCGGGGGACTTGCGTCGGTTGCTGCGTCACCGGCTTCCTCTTCGGGTTTTTCGGGGTTCAGTGCCTTGGCGCCTACCCGAGCCCTCGCTCGATGTGTACACGGATGCGTCGTCTCTCGGCTGGGGTTTTGTGACCAGTGCTCACCAGGCCGGCCAGGGGCGTTGGGATCCGTCCTTCCGTCGAGCTCACAGTACGGTGCGGGAGTTCGCGGCAGTGTGGTTTGCTCTGGGGAGGATTCGGGTGGCCCGCGGATCGACGATTCGGCTCCATTCGGACTGCTCTCCGGTGGTTCATTGCCTGAACCGCGGGGGTTCGATGCGGTCCTTGTCTCTTTGGGGTTGGTCGCTTCGGGTGACTCGTCTGCTGAGTTCTCGGGGTTTGGCTCTCCTGGCGGTTCACGTACGGGGCGTGTCCAACGTCTTGGCCGACGCCCTGTCTCGCTTCGTTCCCCTCTCCACGGAGTGGACGGTCGACGACGAGTCCTTCCGTTGGCTTTGCCAGACGTTCGGGCGCCCCGAGGTGGACCTCTTCGCGTCGGCGTGGTCGCGGCGTCTTCCCGTTTATGCGGCGCCCTTCCCCGATTGCGAGGCCGTCGGGGTCGATGCCTTTCGGCTCGACTGGTCGAGGTGGGGGTTCCTGTACCTCTTTCCCCCAGTTCGGCTGTTGCTCCAGGTCCTGACTCGCTTAGAGACTTACCAGGGGAGAGTTGTCCTTCTGGCCCCTTGGTGGCCGGCCCAGCCTTGGTTTCAGGCGCTGGTTGCTCGGTGTCCGAACCCGAGGGTTTTCCCGCGGCTCCGCCTCTTTCAGCAGATCGGGCCGGTACGTCACGTAGCTGGTTCGATCTTCTCCTCGAGTCTTCGCGTATGGTTTTTTTGACTCGAGTCTATCATCAGCTCTATGGTGATCAGGTGGCCTCCTTGTTGGTGTCCCACCTGAGGGCTTCTTCTCGGCGGCAGTATGAAGTTTCCTGGCGGTCCTTCCATTTCTTTTTGCGTCTTCGTCGTGTTAGCTCCTTGTCTGTTCGGGTGGTCTTGTCCTTCCTCTCGTGGTTGTTTCAGGACCGTCATCTTATGCCTAACACTGTCGCTTCGTATCGTGCGGCGCTGGCGGAGCCGCTTCAGCTCTCTTTCGGTATCGATGTTACGTCTGCGCCGTTTCGCAAGCTGTCTCGTGCATTGTTTCACCTCCGGCCTGCTCATGCGTCGCCTGAGCCGTCCTGGTCTTTGGACAGAGTGCTCGCTTTCCTTTCATCTCCTCGTTTCGTTGTGGCCCCTTCGGTCCAGGATTGTTTTTCCAAGGCACTTTTCTTGTTGGCTTTGGCCTCTGGGGGTCGGGTAGGGGAGCTTCATGCTCTCCTCCGGCGCAGGGGTTTCTGCTCTTTTGGTCGTGGTGATAGTTTTGTTCGTTTGCAGCCGTCTCCTTCTTTTCTGGCGAAGAATGAGACTGCTGCGTTCCGGAGGGGTCCATGGGTGGTTGATGCTTGGTTGGTCAGGCCGGGGGTGCATCATGTTTTGTGTCCGGTTGCGGCGCTTCGCCGTTATTTGCGCGCCACAGCTTCTGTGTCCGGGGACGCGCTGTGGGTTGATCCGGTTTCCCTTCTTCCCTGTTCGCGGGTTCGGGTCTCTCAGGTCGTCCGCAGGGTTATTAGGTCTAGCCAGCCTGCGGTCTATCCCCGTGCCCATGACGTTCGTAAGTTCGCGGCTCTTGCTGCCGTCTTTGGGAATATGTCTTGGTCTGATATTCGGGCGCGGGGATTTTGGCGGTCGAACAGGGTCCTGGCTGCTCGTTACCTTGTGAATGTCCCTGGCCCTCGTCGGGCCTGTGTTGCTTTGGGTCGGCGGTTGCAGCCAGTTGTCTCGGCTTCGAGTTGAGGGGTGAGCGACGACCGCCTCCCGGGTAAGTCCCTCTTTTTCTGTCTGTGGGTAGTTAGCTCCGGGGAGCCGACGGGGCTCCCCCCAGAAAACCAGCGTTGAATGTAATGAAACGCCATTTTCTGGGTGAGTCCCGGAGGCTCCCCGGCATCCCTCCCTCCCTCCGGTCGGCGGTTTTTCGCGTTTTTGACATCCAGCCTCAAGAACTGAGGTGTGGGTAGCCGGCGCGGGGGGTCTGGGGCTCCCCCTTCCCCCTCCCGGGGAGGGGGGAGCTGCGCAGACAGCGGCGCGGCAGTGTGTGACGTCACACTAATTTGCTTGTTTTCGGTTGGGGAGTTCTATCCACTAGTTCGGTATTAGGTAGCAATTTTAACCAGAATAGGGGTTTGTTTTGGGGCGCTTACCTTTCTGGGTGCCTGTTCCGGTCGATGGCAGACATAGAATGCTTCCAACTACACAGGGGCTTCTATAGGCCATTGCTCCCCTTGCCTCTCTGAGGGGGCCCGGTTCTGGCCGTGGTCCCCGGTAGGCCTAAGAACTCCATACACATGACTGATGCCAAAGTCTGACATTAGCATATCAGCCTGGGATAGCTCCGGGGAGCCTCCGGGACTCACCCAGAAAATGGCGTTTCATTACATTCAACGCTGGTTTTTTATTGGAGTTAAAATTAATATAGATATATGACCGAACCTAACCAACCCTACCTAAACTATCTTTATAGGTTAGGTTAGGTAGCTGAAAATGTTAGGTTAGGTAGTCGAAAAAACATTAATTCACGAAAACTTGGCTTATTAGGCAAATCGGGCCTTGTATAGTAGGCTGAGATGTGCGTTCTGGCTACTAGGTACGACACACACACACACATCACCAACCAGCACCAACCCCCGTGCCAGTAGAGGGGGGGCTGGACCTACAGGTCCAGCACCAACCACCTGCCAGTAGAGGGGGGCTGGAGCTACTGGTCCAGCCCCAACCCCTTTCAAGTAGAGGGGGCTGGAGCTACAGGTCCAGCACCAACCCCCTGCCAATAGAGGGTGGCTGGAGCTACAGGTCCAGCACGAACCCCATGCCAGTAAAGGGAGGGGATGGAGCTGCAGGTCCAGCACCAACCCCATGCCAGTACAGGGGGCTGGAGCTAGAGGTCCAGCACCAACCCCCTGCCAGTAGGGGGGGGGGGCTGGAGCTACAGCACCAACCCCCTGCCAGTAGAGGAGGGGCTGGAGCAACAGGTCCAGCACCAACCCCCAGCCAGTAGAGGAGGGGCTGGAGCTACAGGTCCAGCACCAACCCCCTGCCAGTAGAGGGGGCTGGAGCTACAGGTCCAGCACCAACCCCCTGCCAGTAGAGGGGGGGCTGGAGATAAAGGTCCAGCACCAACCCCCTGCCAGTAGAGGGGGGCCGGAGCTACAGGTCCAGCACCAACCACCTGACAGTAGAGGGGGGCTGGAGCTACAGGGCCAGCACCAACCACCTGCCAGTAGAGGGGGCTGGAGCTACAGATCCAGCTCCAACCACCTGCTAGTAGAGGGGGGCTGGAGCTACAGGTCCAGCACCAACCACCTGACAGTAGAGGGGAGCTGGAGCTACAGGTCCAGCACCAACCCCTTTCCAGTAGAGGGGGCTGGAGCTACAGGTCCAGCACCAACCCCCTGCCAGTAGAGGGTGGCTGGAGCTACAGGTCCAGCACGAACCCCATGCCAGTAGAGGGAGGGGATGGAGCTGCAGGTCCAGCACCAACCCCATGCCAGTAGAGGGGGCTGGAGCTACAGGTCTAGCACCAACCCCCTGCCAGTAGAGGGGGGGGGCTGGAGCTACAGCACCAACCCCCTGCCAGTAGAGGAGGGGCTGGAGCTACAGGTCCAGCACCAACCCCCAGCCAGTAGAGGGGCTGGAGCTACAGGTCCAGCACCAGCCCCCTGCCAGTAGTGGGGGCTGGAGCTACAGGTCCAGCACCAACCCCCTGCCAGTAGAGGGTGGCTGGAGCTACAGGTCCAGCACGAACCCCATGCCAGTAGAGGGAGGGGGTGGAGCTGCAGGTCCAGCACCAACCCCATGCCAGTAGAGGGGGGGGGATGGAGCTACAGCACCAACCCCCTGCCAGTAGAGGAGGGGATGGAGCTACAGGTCCAGCAACAACCCCCTGCCAGTAGTGGGGGGGGAGGGCTGGAGCTACAGGTCCAGCACCAATCACCTGCCAGTAGAGGGGGGGCTGGAGCAACAGGTCCAGCCCCAACTCCTTTCCAGTAGAAGGGGGCTGGAGCTACAGGTCCAGCAGCAACCCCCTGCCAGTAGAGGGGGGGGGGACTGGAGCTACAGGTCCAGCACCAACCCCCTGCCAGTAGAGGTGGGCTGGAGCTACAGGTCCAGCACCAACCCCCTGCCAGTAGAGCGGGACTCTAGCTTCAGGTCCAGCATCAACCCACTGCTAGTAGAGAGGGAAGGGGGCTGGAGCTACAGGTCCAGAACCAACCCCTGCTAGTAGATGGGGGCTGGAGCTGCAGGTCTTGAACTAAACCCCTGACAGTAGAGGGGGGCTGGAGCTACCGGTCCAGAATCAACCCTCTGCCAGTAGAGGGGGGGAGGGCTGGAGCTACAGGTCCAGCACCAACCACCTGCCAGTAGAGGGGGGCTGGAGCTACAGGTCCAGCACCAACCCCCGTGCCAGTAGACGGGGGCTGGAGCTACAGGTCCAGCACCAACCACCTGCCAGTAGAGGGGGGCTGGAGCTACAGGTCCAGCCCCAACCCCTTTCCAGTAGAAGGGGGCTGGAGCTACAGGTCCAGCACCAACCCCCTGCTAGTAGAGGGAGGCTGGAGCTACAGGTCCAGCACCAACCCCCTGCTAGTAGAGGGGGGCTGGAGCTACAGGTCCAGCCCCAACCCCTTTCCAGTAGAAGGGGGCTGGAGCTACAGGTCCAGCACCAACCCCCTGCTAGTAGAGGGTGTCTGGAGCTACAGGTCCAGCACCAACCCCCTGCTAGTAGAGGGGGGCTGGAGCTACAGGTCCAGCACGAACCCCCTGCCAGTAGAGGGGGGCTGGAGCTACAGGTCCAGAACCAACCCCCTGCCAGTATAGGGGGGGGGGGCTGAGGCTACAGGTCCAGTACCAACCACCTGACAGTAGAGGGGGGCTGGAGCTACAGGTCCAGCACCAACCCCCTGCTAGTAGAGGGAGGCTGAAGCTACAGGTCCAGCACCAACCCCCTGCCAGTACAGGGGGGCTGGAGCTACAGGTCCAGCACCAACCCCCTGCCAGTAGAGGGGGGCTGGAGCTACAGGTCCAGCACCAACCCCCTGCCAGTAGAGGGGGCTGGAGCTGCAGGTCCAGCACCAACCTCCTGCCAGTAGAAGGGTGCTGGAGCTACAGGTCTTGCACCAACCACCTGCCAGTAGAGGGGGGGCTGGAGCTACAGGTTCAGCCCCAACTCCTTTCCAGTAGAAGGGGCTGGAGCTACAGGCCTTGAACCAACCCCCTGCCAGTAGAGGGAGGCTGGAGCTACAGGTCCAGCACCAACCCAATGCCAGTAGAGGGGTGGGGGAGATGGAACTACAGGTCCAGCACCAACCCCCTGCCAGTAGAGGGGGGCTGGAGCTACAGCACCAACCCCCAGCCAGTAGAGGAGGAGCTGGAGCTACAGGTCCAGCACCAACCCCCTGCCCGTAGAGGGGGGCTGGAGCTACAGGTCCAACCCCCTGCCAGTAGAGGAGGGCTGAAGCTACAGGTCCAGCACCAACCCCCTGCCAATAGAGGGGGGCTGGAGCTACAGGTCCAGCACCAACCCCCTGCTAGAAGAGGGAGGCTGAAGCTACAGGTCCAGCACCAAACCCCTGCCAGTAGAGGGAGGCTGGAGCTACAGGTCCAGCACCAACCCCCTGCCAGTAGAGGGGGGCTGGAGCTACAGTTCCAGCACCAACCCCCTGCCAGTAGAGGGGGGCTGGAGCTGCAGGTCCAGCACCAACCCCCTGCCGGTAGAAGGGGGCTGGATCTACAGGTCTTGCACCAACCCCCTGCCAGTAGAGGGGGGCTGGAGCTACAAGTCCAGCACCAACCCCCTGCTAGTAGAGGGAGGCTGAAGCTACAGGTCCAGCACCAACCCCCTGCCAGTAGAGGGGGGCTGGAGCTACAGTTCCAGCACCAACCCCCTGCCAGTAGAGGGGGGCTGGAGCTGCAGGTCCAGGACCAACCCCCTGCCAGTAGAAGGGGGCTGGAGCTACAGGTCTTGCACCAACCCCCTGCCAGTAGAGGGGGGCTGGAGATACAGGTCCAGCACCAACCACCTGCCAGTAGAGGGGGCTGGAGCTGCAGGTCCAGCACCAACCCCCAGCCAGTAGAGGAGGGGCTGGAGCTACAGGTCCAGCACCAACCCCCTGCCAGTAGTGGGGGCTGGAGCTACAGGTCCAGAACCAACCCCCTGCCAGTAGAGGGGGGAGGGCAGGAGCTACAGGTCCAGCACCAACCACCTGCCAGTAGAGGGGGGCTGGAGCTTCAGGTCCAGCACCAGCCCCCTGCCAGTAGAGGGGGACTGGAGCTACAGGTCCAGCCCCAACCCCTTTCCAGTAGAAGGGGGCTGGAGCTACAGGTCCATCACCAACCCCCTGCTAGTAGAGGGAGGCTGGAGCTACAGGTCCAGCACCAACCCCCTGCCAGTAGAAGGGGGCTGGAGCTACAGGTTCAGCACCAACCCCCTGCCAGTAGAGGGGGGCTGGAGCTACAGGTCCAGCACCAACCACCTGCCAGTAGAGGGGGGCTGGAGCTACAGGTCCAGCACGAACCCCCTGCCAGTAGAGAGGGGCTGGAGCTACAGGTCCAGAACCAACCCCCTGCCAGTTGAGGGGGGGGGGCTGAGGCTACAGGTCCAGCACCAACCACCTGACAGTAGAGGGGGGCTGGAGCAACAGGTCCAGCACCAACCCCCTGCTAGTATAGGGAGGCTGAAGCTATAGGTCCAGCACCAACCCCCTGCCAGTAGAGGGGGGCTGGAGCAACAGGTCCAGCATCAACCCCCTGCTAGTAGACGGAGGCTGAAGCTACAGGTCCAGCACCAACCCCCTGCCAGTAGAGGTGGTCTGGAGCTACAGGTCCAGCACCAACCCCCACTGCCAGGAGAGGGGGGGGCTGGAGCTACTGATCCAGCACCAACCCCCTGCCAGTAGAACGGGGGACTGGAGCTACAGGTCCAGCACCAACCCCCTGCCAGTAGAGGTGGGCTGGAGCTACAGGTCCAGCACCAACCCCCTGCCAGTAGAGGGGGACTGGAGCTTCAGGTCCAGCATGAACCCCCTGCCAGTAGAGAGGGAAGGGGGCTGGCGCTACAGGTCCAGCACCAACCCCTGCTAGTAAAGGGGGGCTGGAGCTACAGGTCTTGAACCAAACCTCTGACAGTAGAGGGGGGCTTGAGCTAAAGGTTCATCACCAACCCCCTGCCAGTAGAAGAGGGCTGGAGCTACAGGTCCAGCACCAACCCCTTGCCAGTAGAGGGGGACTGGAGCTTCAGGTCCAGCATGAACCCTCTGCCAGTAGAGAGGGAAGGGGGCTGGCGCTACAGGTCCAGCACCAACCCCTGCTAGTAAAGGGGGGCTGGAGCTACAGGCCTTGAACCAACCCCCTGCCAGTAGAGGGAGGCTGGAGCTACAGGTCCAGCACCAACCCCATGCCAGTAGAGGGGGGGGGGGAGCTGGAACTACAGGTCCAGCACCAACCCCCTGCCAGTAGAGGGGGGCTGGAGCTACAGCACCAACTCCCAGCCAGTAGAGGAGGAGCTGGAGCTACAGGTCCAGCACCAACCCCCTGCCAGTAGAGGGGGGCTGGAGCTACAGGTCCAACCCCCTGCCAGTAGAGGAGGGCTGAAGCTACAGGTCCAGCACCAACCCCCTGCCAATAGAGGGGGGGCTGGAGCTACTGGTCCAGCACCAACCCCCTGCTAGAAGAGGGAGGCTGAAGCTACAGGTCCAGCACCAACCCGCTGCCAGTAGAGGGAGGCTGGAGCTACAGGTCCAGCACCAACCCCCTGCCAGTAGAGGGGGGCTGGAGCTACAGTTCCAGCACCAACCCCCTGCCAGTAGAGGGGGGCTGGAGCTGCAGGTCCAGCACCAACCCCCTGCCAGTAGAAGGGGGATGGATCTACAGGTCTTGCACCAACCCCCTGCCAGTAGAGGGGGGCTGGAGATATAGGTCCAGCACCAACCACCTGACAGTAGAGGGGGGCTGGAGCTACAGGTCCAGCACCAACCCCCTGCCAGTAGAGGGGGGCTGGAGCTGCAGGTCCAGCACCAACCCCCTGCCAGTAGAAGGGGGTTGGATCTACAGGTCTTGCACCAACCCCCTGCCAGTAGAGGGGGGCTGGAGATACAGGTCCAGCACCAACCTCCTGACAGTAGATGGGGGCTGGAGCTACAGGTCCAGCACCAACCCCCTGCCAGTAGAGGGGGGCTGGAGCTACAGGTCCAGAACCAACCCCCTGCCAGTATAAGGGGGGGGGGCTGAGGCTACAGATCCAGCACCAACCACCTGACAGTAGAGGGGGGCTGGAGCTACAAGTCCAGCACCAACCCCCTGCTAGTAGAGGGAGGCTGAAGCTACAGGTCCAGCACCAACCCCCTGCCAGTAGAGGGGGGCTGGAGCTACAGTTCCAGCACCAACCCCCTGCCAGTAGAGGGGGGCTGGAGCTGCAGGTCCAGCACCAACCCTCTGCCAGTAGAAGGGGGCTGGAGCTACAGGTCTTGCACCAACCCCCTGCCAGTAGAGGGGGGGAAGGGCTGGAGCTACAGGTCCAGCACCAACCACCTTCCAGTAGAGGGGGGCTGGAGATACAGGTCCAGCACCAACCACCTGCCAGTAGAGGGGGCTGGAGCTGCAGGTCCAGCACCAACCCCCAGCCAGTAGAGGAGAGTCTGGAGCTACATGTCCAGCACCAACCCCCTGCCAGTAGTGGGGGCTGGAGCTACAGGTCCAGAACCAACCCCCTGCCAGTAGAGGGGGGGAAGGGCTGGAGCTACAGGTCCAGCACCAACCACCTTCCAGTAGAGGGGGGGCTGGAGCTACAGGTCCAGCACCATCCCCCGTGCCAGTAGACGGGGGCTGGAGCTACAGGTCCAGCACCAACCACCTGCCAGTAGAGGGGGGCTGGAGCTACAGGTCCAGCCCCAACTCCTTTCCAGTAGAAGGGGGCTGGAGCTACAGGTCCAGCACCAACCCTCTACTAGTAGAGGGAGGCTGGAGCTACAGGTCCAGCACCAACACCCTGCCAGTAGAGGTGGTCTGGTGCTACAGGTCCAGCACCAATCCCCTGCCAGTAGAGGGGGGCTGGAGCTACAGGTCCAGCACCAACCCCCTGCCGGTACAGGGGGGCTAGAGCTACAGGTCCAGCACCAACCACCCGCCAGTAGAGGGGGCTGGAGCTACAGGTCCAGCACCAACCCCCTGCCAGTAGTGGGGGCTGGAGCTACAGGTCCAGAACCAACCCCCTGCCAGTAGAGGGGGGTAAGGGCTGGAGCTACAGGTCCAGCACCAACCACCTTCCAGTAGAGGGGGGGCTGGAGCTACAGGTCCAGCACCAACCCCCGTGCCAGTAGACGGGGGCTGGAGCTACAGGTCCAGCACCAACCACCTGCCAGTAGAGGGGGGCTGGAGCTACAGGTCCAGCCCCAACTCCTTTCCAGTAGAAGGGGGCTGGAGCTACAGGTCCAGCACCAACCCCCTACTAGTAGAGGGAGGCTGGAGCTACAGGTCCAGCACCAACACCCTGCCAGTAGAGGTGGTCTGGTGCTACAGGTCCAGCACCAATCCCCTGCCAGTAGAGGGGGGCTGGAGCTACAGGTCCAGCACCAACCCCCTGCCGGTACAGGGGGGCTAGAGCTACAGGTCCAGCACCAACCACCTGCCAGTAGAGGGGGCTGGAGCAACAGGTCCAGCACCAACCCCCTGCCAGTAGAGGGGGGGGGCTGAAGCTACAGGTCCAGTACCAACCCCCTGCCAGTAGAGTGAGGGCTGGAGCTACAGGTCCAGAACCACCCCCCTCCTGCAAGTAGAGTGAGGGCTGAAGCTACAGGTCCAGCACCAGCCCCCTGCCAGTAGAGGGGGGGGGACTGGAGCTACAGGTCCAGCACCAACCCCCCCCCCCCTGCCAGTAGAGGGGGGTTGGAGCTACTGATCCAGCACCAACCCCCTTCCAGTAGAGGGGGGGACTGGAGCTACAGGTCCAGCACCAACCCCCTTCCAGTAGAGGTGGGCTTGTGGGAACCGACCTGTGAGATTTATATTTATTTAATTTATATGAATTTATATAGAATTTATATTTACGGTAATTTTTATACCTCGATAGCAATTTGTATAATGATAAGTGGACTGTATTTCTGCAATAATCTCAATCTCACAAATCGATCCTCTACACATTAGGGGGGGTTTATATTAATTTAATTTATATATATGCAGCCAATCAAACTGCAGTATTAGACTACATACCTTATTAAACATTGAAGAGGTTCCTTATCTTATTTGTACAGCAGGTCTTAGTCCACCAGGTATAACTAGGTTGTAGACACCACATTTTCCCTCTTTGAGGTAGCTTCCATCACCCTGGTAACTGATGCACAAAGCATGCTTCCTCGTCTTGACCTGTCAAAAGGGCACTAGCTGTAAAGCCAGAATCCTATATATGACAGGTATATCAGAGAAACACTGTACATGGAACAATAAAAACCTGGTTTAATTACCTTTAGTTTGAGGCTACCTCGTGCTCTAATCGGGCCACCCTATATAATGGCATTAATGGCCATAAATGAAAGATAAACTGGTTTCGGAAAGAACACTTAACTTGAATTTGTTGACAGCATGTTGAAGATGGTACACCTTTGGTTTCCATAACACTACGTCCAAGTAAAATTAACAGGAGCCGAATTTGCTCCCGTGAGCCTCTGTGGTCTCAATATAAACAATGGCTGCCCCTCCCCACACTCACGCCTGGCTTACATTGTCCAGATGACAGAAAGTGATAGAAGGGTCACATTTACTCTACTTTAATATTGATAATTAAGTTAATTTATATGAGATGTTTTTATGATGGTAAAGTCCAAAGACTAATGTATTTAAGAATAATTCCCAGCAGAATAGCTGGTAGTTTATAATAGTATGTGGTAATGATATTACGTTTTCTATAGATGGTAATTCCACTACAAGTTACGTTTTCTATGGGTTAATTTGTTTATACAACACAGCTATTATTATCTGTCTGTATGATATTAAATGGTGTCGGATTTTCCGACAGGGCTGGAGCTACAGGTCCAGCACCAACCCCCTGCCAGTAGAGGGGGACTGCAGCTTCAGGTTCAGCATCAACCCCGGCCAGTAGAGAGGGAAGGGGGCTGGAGCTACAGGTCCAGAACCAACCCCCGCCAGTAGAGAGGGGCTGGAGCTACAGCACCAACCCCCAGCCAGTAGAGGTGGGCTGGATCTACAGGTCTTGAACCAAGCCCCTGACAGTAGAGGGGGGCTGGAGCTACAGGTCCAGCACCAACCCTCTGCCAGTAGAGGGCTGGCTGGAGCTACAGGTCTTGAACCAAACCCCTGACAGTAGAGGGGGGCTGGAGCTACAGGTCCAGCACCAACCCCCTGTCAGTAGAGAGGGGGGGCTGGAGCTACAGGTCCAGCACCAACCCCTGCTAGTAGAGGGGGGCTGGAGCTACAGGTCCAGCACCAATCCCCTGCCAGTAGAGGGTTGGAGCTACAGTCCAGCACCAACCCCCTGCCAGTAGAGGGCTGGAGCTACAGTCCAGCACTAACCCCCTGCCAGTAGAGGGGGTGGGGTTGGAGCTACAGGCCTTCAACCAACCCCCTGCCAGTAGAGGGGGGCTGGAGCTAAAGGTCCATCACCAACCCCCTGCCAGTAGAGGAGGGCTGGAGCTACAGGTCCAGCACCAACCCCATGCCAGTAGAAGGGAGATTGCTGGAACTGCAGGTCCAGCACCAACCCCCTGCCAGTAGAGGGGGGCTGGAGCTACAGCACCAACCCCCAGCCAGTAGAGGAGGGGCTGGAGCTTCAGGTCCAGCACCAACCCCCGCCAGTAGAGAGGGGCTGGAGCTACAGCACCAACCCCCAGCCAGTAGAGGTGGGCTGGAGCTACAGGTCCAGAACCAACCCCCTGCCAGTTGAGGGGGACTGCAGCTTCAGGTTCAGCATCAACCCCCGGCCAGTAGAGAGGGAAGGGGGCTGGAGCTACAGGTCCAGAACCAACCCCCGCCCGTAGAGAGGGGCTGGAGCTACAGCACCAACCCCCAGCCAGTAGAGGTGGGCTGGAGCTACAGGTCTTGAACCAAACCCCTGACAGTAGAGGGGGGCTGGAGCTACAGGTCCAGCACCAACCCTCTGCCAGTAGAGGGCTGGCTGGAGCTACAGGTCTTGAACCAAACCCCTGACAGTAGAGGGGGGCTGGAGCTACAGGTCCAGCACCAACCCCCTGTCAGTAGAGAGGGGGGACTGGAGCTACAGGTCCAGCACCAACCCCTGCTAGTAGAGGGGGGCTGGAGCTACAGGTCCAGCACCAATCCCCTGCCAGTAGAGGGCTGGAGCTACAGTCCAGCACCAACCCCCTGCCAGTAGAGGGGGTGGGGTTGGAGCTACAGGCCTTCAACCAACCCCCTGCCAGTAGAGGGGGGCTGGAGCTAATGGTCCATCACCAACCCCCTGCCAGTAGAGGAGGGCTGGAGCTACAGGTCCAGCACCAACCCCATGCCAGTAGAAGGGAGATTGCTGGAACTGCAGGTCCAGCACCAACCCCCTGCCAGTAGAGGGGGCTGGAGCTACAGCACCAACCCCCAGCCAGTAGAGGAGGGGCTGGAGCTACAGGTCCAGCACCAACCCCCGCCAGTAGAGAGGGGCTGGAGCTACAGCACCAACCCCCAGCCAGTAGAGGTGGGCTGGAGCTACAGGTCCAGCACCAACCCCCTGCCAGTAGAGGGCTGGAGCTACAGTCCACCACTAACCCCCTGCCAGTAGAGGGGGTGGGGTTGGAGCTACATGCCTTCAACCAACCCCCAGCCAGTAGAGGTGGGCTGGAGCTACAGGTCCAGCACCAACCCCCTGCCAGTAGTGGGGGCTGGAGCTACAGGTCCAGAACCAACCCCCTGCCAGTAGAGGGGGTCTGGAGCTACCGGTCCAGCTCCAACCCCCTGCCAGTAGAGGGGGGCTGGAGCTACACGTCCAGCACCAACCCCCTGCCAGTAGTGGGGGCTGGAGCTACAGGTCCAGAACCAACCCCCTGCCAGTAGAGGGGGTCTGGAGCTACCAGTCCAGCTCCAACCCCCTGCCAGTAGAGGGGGGGGGCTGGAGCTACAGGTCCAGCACCAACCCCCTGCCAGTAGAGGGAGGCTGGAGCTACAGGTCCAGCACCAACCACCTGCCAGTAGAGGTGGGCTGGAGCTACAGGTCCAGCACCAACCCCCTGCCAGTAGTGGGGGCTGGAGCTACAGGTCCAGAACCAACCCCCTTCCAGTAGAGGGGGGGGAGGGCTGGAGCTACAGGTCCAGCACCAACCCCTGCTAGTAGAGGGGGGCTGGAGCTACAGGTCCAGCACCAATCCCCTGCCAGTAGAGGGCTAGAGCTACAGTCCAGCACCAACCCCCTGCCAGTAGAGGGCTGGAGCTACAGTCCAGCACTAACCCCCTGCCAGTAGAGGGGGTGGGGTTGGAGCTACATGCCTTCAACCAACCCCCTGCCAGTAGAGGGGGGCTGGAGCTAAAGGTCCATCACCAACCCCCTGCCAGTAGAGGAGGGCTGGAGCTACAGGTCCAGCACCAACCCCATGCCAGTAGAAGGGGGATTGCTGGAACTGCAGGTACAGCACCAACCCGCTGCCAGTAGAGGGGGGCTGGAGCTACAGCACCAACCCCCAGCCAGTAGAGGAGGGGCTGGAGCTACAGGTCCAGCACCAACCCCTGCCAGTAGAGAGGGGCTGGAGCTACAGCACCAACCCCCAGCCAGTAGAGGTGGGCTGGAGCTACAGGTCCAGCACCAACAACCTGCCAGTAGAGGTGGGCGGGAGCTACAGGTCCAGCACCAACCCCCTGCCAGTAGTGGGGGCTGGAGCTACAGGTCCAGAACCAACCCCCTGCCAGTAGAGGGGGTCTGGAGCTACCGGTCCAGCTCCAACCCCCTGCCAGTAGAGGGGGGCTGGAGCTACAGGTCCAGCACCAACCCCCTGCCAGTAGAGGGGGGCTGGAGCTACAGGTCCAGCACCAACCACCTGCCAGTAGAGGTGGGCTGGAGCTACAGGTCCAGCACCAACCCCCTGCCAGTAGTGGGGGCTGGAGCTACAGGTCCAGAACCAACCCCCTGCCAGTTGAGGGGGGGGGGAGGGCTGGAGCTACAGGTCCAGCACCAACCACCTGCCAGTAGAGGGGGGCTGGAGCTACAGGTCCAGCCCCAACCCCTTTCCAGTAGAAGGGGGCTGGAGCTACAGGTCCAGCACCAACCCCCTGCCAGTAGAGGGGGGCTGGAGCTACATGTCCAGCACCAACCCCCTGCCAGTAGAGGGGGGCTGGAGCTACAGGTCCAGCACCAACCACCTGCCAGTAGAGGGGGGCTGGAGCTACAGGTCCAGCCCCAACCCCTTTCCAGTAGAAGGGGGCTGGAGCAACAGGTCGAGCACCAACCCCCTGCCAGTCGTGGTGGGCTGGAGCTACAGGTCCAGCACCTACCCCCTGCCAGTAGAGGGGGGCTGGAGCTACAGGTCAGCACCAACCCCCCCCCCTTCCAGTACAGGGGGGCTGGAGCTACTGATCCAGCATCAACCCCCTGCCAATAGAGGGGGGGATTGGAGCTACAGGTCCAGCACCAACCCCCTGCCAGTAGAGGTGGGCTGGAGCTACAGGTCCAGCACCAACCCCCTGCTAGAAGAGGGGGACTGTAGCTTCAGGTCCAGCATCAATCCCATGCCAGTAGAGAGGGAAGGGGGCTGGAGCTACAGGTCCAGAACCAACCCCCTGCCAGTAGATGGGGGCTGGAGCTACAGGTCTTGAACCAAACCCCTGACAGTAGAGGGGGGCTGGAGCTACAGCTCCAGCACCAACCCTCTGCCAGTAGAGGGCTGGCTGGAGCTACAGGTCCAGCACCAATTCCCTGCCAGTAGATGGGGGCTGGAGCTACAGGTCTTGAACCAAACCCCTGACAGTAGAGGGGGGCTGGAGCTACAGGTCCAGCACCAACCCTCTGCCAGTAGATGGGGGCTGGAGCTACAGGTCTTGAACCAAACCCCTGATAGTTGAGGGGAGCTGGAGCTACAGGTCCAGCACCAACCCCCTGCCAGTAGAGGGGGAGGGGCTGGAGCTACAGGCCTTCAACCAACCCCCTGCCAGTATAGGGGGGCTGGAGCTAAAGGTCCATCACTAACCCCCTGCCAGTAGAGGAGGGCTGGAACTGCAGGTCCAGCACCAACCCCCCTGCCAGTAGAGGGGGGCTGGAGCTACAGCACCAACCCCCAGCCAGTAGAGGAGGGACTGGAGCTACCCGTCCAGCACCAACCCCCGCCAGTAGAGGGGGGGCTGGAGCTACAGCACCAACCCCCAGCCAGTAGAGGTGACCTGGAGCTACAGGTCCAGCACCAACCCCCTGCCAGTAGAGGTGGGCTGGAGCTACAGGTCCAGCACCAACCCCCTGCCAGTAGTGAGGGCTGGAGCTACAGGTCCAGAACCAGCCCCCTGCCAGTAGAGAGGGTCTGGAGCTACAGGTCCAGCTCCATCCCCCTGCCAGTAGAGGGGGGCTGGAGCTACAGGTCCAGCACCAACCCCCTGCCAGTAGAGGGGGGCTGGAGCTACAGGTCCAGCACCAACCACCTGCCAGTAGAGGTGGGCTGGAGCTACAGGTCCAGCACCAACCCCCTGCCAGTAGAGGGGGGCTGGAGCAACAGGCCCAGCACCACCCCCCTGCCAGTAGAGGGGGGCTGGAGCTACAGGTCCAGCACCAACCACCTGCCAGTAGAGGGGGGCTGGAGCTACAGGTCCAGCCCCAACCCCTTTCCAGTAGAAGGGGGCTGGAGCTACAGGTCCAGCACCAACCACCTGCCAGTAGAGAGGGGCTGGAGCTACAGGTCCTGCACCAACCCCCTGCCAGAAAAGGGGGGCTGGAGCTACAGGTCCAGCACCAACCTCCTGCCAGTAGAGGGAGGCTGGAGCTACAGGTCCAGCACCAACCACCTGCCAGTAGAGGGGGCTGGAGCAACAGCACCAACCCCCTGCCAGTAGAGGGGGGGGGGCTGGAGCTACAGGTCCAGCCCAATCCCCCTGCCAGTAGAGGGGGCTGGAGCAACAGGTCCAGCACCAACCCCCTGCCAGTAGAGGGGGGTGGCTGGAGCTACAGGTCCAGCACCAAACCGCTGCCAGTAAAGAGGGGGGGGGAAGCTGAAGCTACATGTCCAGCACCATCTCCCCTGCCAGTATAGGGGGGGGGCTGGAGCTTCAGGTCCAGCACCAAACCGCTGCCAGTAGTGGGGGCTGGAGCTACAGGTCCAGAACCAACCCCCTGCCAGTAGAGGGGGTCTGGAGGTACCGGTCCAGCTCCAACCCCCTGCCAGTAGAGGGGGGCTGGAGCTTCCAGTCCAGCACCAACCCCCTGCCAGTAGAGGGGGACTGCAGCTTCAGGTTCAGCATCAATCCCCGGCCAGTAGAGAGGGAAGGGGGCTGGAGCTACAGGTCCAGAACCAACCCCCGCCAGTAGAGAGGGGCTGGAGCTACAGCACCAACCCCCAGCCAGTAGAGGTGGGCTGGAGCTACAGGTCTTGAACCAAACCCCTGCCAGTAGAGAGGGGGGGCTGGAGCTACAGGTCCAGCACCAACCCCTGCTAGTAGAGGGCGGCTGGAGCTACAGGTCCAGCACCAATCCCCTGCCAGTAGAGGGCTGGAGCTACAGTCCAGCACCAACCCCCTGCCAGTAGAGGGCTGGAGCTACAGTCCAGCACTAACCCCCTGCCAGTAGAGGGGGTGGGGTTGGAGTTACAGGCCTTCAACCAACCCCCTGCCAGTAGAGGGGGGCTGGAGCTAAAGGTCCATCACCAACCCCCTGCCAGTAGAGGAGGGCTGGAGCTACAGGTCCAGCACCAACCCCATGCCAGTAGAAGGGAGATTGCTGGAACTGCAGGTCCAGCACCAACCCCCTGCCAGTTGAGGGCTGGAGCTACAGTCCAGCACTAACCCCCTGCCAGTAGAGGGGGTGGGGTTGGAGCTACATGCCTTCAACCAACCCCCTGCCAGTAGAGGAGGGCTGGAGCTACAGGTCCAGCACCAACCCCATGCCAGTAGAAGGGGGATTGCTGGAACTGCAGGTACAGCACCAACCCCCCTGCCAGTAGAGGAGGGGCTGGAGCTACAGGTCCAGCACCAACCCCCGCCAGTAGAGAGGGGCTGGAGCTACAGCACCAACCCCCTGCCAGTAGATTGGGGCTGGAGCTACAGGTCCAGCACCAACCCCCTGCCAGTAGAGGTGGGCGGGAGCTACAGGTCCAGCACCAACCCCCTGCCAGTAGTGGGGGCTGGAGCTACAGGTCCAGAACCAACCCCCTGCCAGTAGAGGGGGTCTGGAGCTACCGGTCCAGCTCCAACCCTCTGCCAGTAGAGGGGGGCTGGAGCTATAGGTCCAGCACCAACCCCCTGCCAGTAGAGGGGGGCTGGAGCTACAGGTCCAGCACCAACCACCTGCCAGTAGAGGTGGGCTGGAGCTACAGGTCCAGCACCAACCCCCTGCCAGTAGTGGGGGCTGGAGCTACAGGTCCAGAACCAACCCCCTGCCAGTAGAGGGGGGGGGGAGGGATGGAGCTACAGGTCCAGTGCCAACCACCTGCCAGTAGAGGGGGGCTGCAGCTACAGGTCCAGCACCAGCCCCCGTGCCAGTAGACGGGGGCTGGAGCTACAGTTCCAGCACCAACCACCTGCCAGTAGAGGGGGGCTAGAGCTACAGGTCCAGCCCCAACCCCTTTCCAGTAGAAGGGGGCTGGAGCTACAGGTCCAGCACCAACCCCCTGCCAGTAGAGGGGGCTGGAGCTACAGGTCCAGCACCAACCCCCTGCCAGTAGAGGGGGGCTGGAGCTACAGGTCCAGCACCAACTCCCTGCCAGTAGAGGGGGGCTGGAGCTACAGGTCCAGCACAAACCACCTGCCAGTAGAGGGGGGCTGGAGCTACAGGTCCAGCCCCAACCCCTTTCCAGTAGAAGGGGGCTGGAGCAACAGGTCCAGCACCTTCCCCCTGCCAGTAGAGGGGGGCTGGAGCTACAGGTCCAGCACCAACCCTCTGCCAGTAGAGGGCTGTCTGGAGCTACAGGTCCAGAACCCACCCCCTGCCAGTAGATGGGGGCTGGAGCTTTAGGTCTTGAACCAAACCCCTGACAGTAGAGGGGAGCTGGAGGTACAGGTCCAGCACTAACCCCTTGCCAGTAGAGATGGGGGGCTGGAGCTACAGGTCCAGCACCAACACCTGCTAGTAGAGGGGGGCTGGAGCTACAGGTCCAGCACCAATCCCCTGCCAGTAGAGGGCTGGAGCTACAGTCCAGCACCAACCCCCTGCCAGTAGAGGGGGAGGGGCTGGAGCTACAGGCCTTCAACCAACCCCCTGCCAGTAGAGGGGGGCTGGAGCTAAAGGTCCATCACCAACCCCCTGCCAGTAGAGGAGGGCTGGAACTGCAGGTCCAGCACCAACCCCCCTGCCAGTAGAGGGGGGGCTGGAGCTACAGCACCAACCCCCAGCCAGTAGAGGTGGGCTGGAGCTACAGGTCCAGCACCAACCCCCTGCCAGTAGAGGGGATCTGGAGCTACAGGTCCAGCTCCAACCCCCTGCCAGTAGAGGGGGGCTGGAGCTACAGGTCCAGCACCAACCCCCTGCCAGTAGAGGGGGGCTGGAGCTACAGGTCCAGCACCAACCACCTGCCAGTAGAGGTGGGCTGGAGCTACAGGTCCAGCACCAACCCCCTGCCAGTAGTGGGGGCTGGAGCTACAGGTCCAGCACCAACCCCCTGCCAGTAGAGGGGGGCTGGAGCAACAGGCCCAGCACCAACCCCCTGCCAGTAGAGGGGGGCTGGAGCTACAGGTCCAGCACCAACCACCTGCCAGTAGAGGGGGGCTGGAGCTACAGGTCCAGCCCCAACCCCTTTCCAGTAGAAGGGGGCTGGAGCTACAGGTCCAGCACCAACCACCTGCCAGTAGAGAGGGGCTGGAGCTACAGGTCCTGCACCAACCCCCTGCCAGAAGAGGGGGGCTGGAGCTACAGGTCCAGCACCAACCCCCTGCCAGTAGAGGGGGGCTGGAGCTACAGGTCCAGCACCAACCTCCTGCCAGTAGAGGGAGGCTGGAGCTACAGGTCCAGCACCAACCACCTGCCAGTAGAGGGGGCTGGAGCAACAGCACCAACCCCCTGCCATAGAGGGGGGGGGGCTGGAGCTACAGGTCCAGCCCCATCCCCCTGCCAGTAGAGGGGGCTGGAGCAACAGGTCCAGCACCAACCCCCTGCCAGTAGAGGGTGGTGGCTGGAGCTACAGGTCCAGCACCAAACCGCTGCCAGTAAAGAGGGGGGGGGGAAGCTGAAGCTACATGTCCAGCACCATCTCCCCTGCCAGTATAGGGGGGGGGGCTGGAGCTTCAGGTCCAGCACCAAACCGTTGCCAGTAGTGGGGGCTGGAGCTACAGGTCCAGAACCAACCCCCTGCCAGTAGAGGGGGTCTGGAGCTACCGGTCCAGCTCCAACCCCCTGCCAGTAGAGGGGGGCTGGAGCTACAGGTCCAGCACCAACCCCCTGCCAGTAGAGGGGGACTGCAGCTTCAGGTTCAGCATCAACCCCCGGCCAGTAGAGAGGGAAGGGGGCTGGAGCTACAGGTCCAGAACCAACCCCCTCCAGTAGAGAGGGGCTGGAGCTACAGCACCAACCCCCAGCCAGTAGAGGTGGGCTGGAGCTACAGGTCTTGAACCAAACCCCTGACAGTAGAGGGGGGCTGGAGCTACAGGTCCAGCACCAACCCTCTGCCAGTAGAGAGGGGGGGCTGGAGCTACAGGTCCAGCACCACAACCCGTTCTCGCAAATTCGTAAAGTCAATATTGACTTATTAACTACGTGCATAGGTGATATACTAAACATAATAGATACCCTTAAAAAGATTCATAGAAAACACCGACCTTACCTAACCTTGTTAGTATCTTAAGATAAGCATCTTATTGCTTCGTAATTACAATTATTACTTAACCTATACCTGTTATAGGTTTGGTAATAATTGTAATTACGAAGCAATAAGATGCTTATCTTAACATACTAAGTAGGTTAGGTAAGGTCGGTGTTTTCTATGAATCTTTTTAAGGGTATCTATTGTGTTAAGTATGTCACCTATGCACATATTTAATAAGTCAATATTGACTTATTAAATTTGCGAGAACGGGTTGAGCACCAACCCCTGCTAGTAGAGGGGGGCTGGAGCTACAGGTCCAGCACCAATCCCCTGCCAGTAGAGGGCTGGAGCTACAGTCCAGCACCAACCCCCTGCCAGTAGAGGGCTGGAGCTACAGTCCAGCACTAACCCCCTGCCAGTAGAGGGGGTGGGGTTGGAGCTACAGGCCTTCAACCAACCCCCTGCCAGTAGAGGAGGGCTGGAGCTACAGGTCCAGCACCAACCCCATGCCAGTAGAAGGGGGATTGCTGGAACTGCAGGTCCAGCACCAACCCCCAGCCAGTAGAGGAGGGGCTGGAGCTACAGGTCCAGCACCAACCCCCGCCAGTAGAGAGGTACTGGAGCTACAGCACCAACCCCCAGCCAGTATAGGTGGGCTGGAGCTACAGGTCCAGCACCAACCCCGTGCCAGTAGAGGTGGGCGGGAGCTACAGGTCCAGCTCCAACCCCCTGCCAGTAGTGGGGGCTGGAGCTACAGGTCCAGAACCAACCCCCTGCCAGTAGAGGGGGTCTGGAGCTACCGGTCCAGCTCCAACCCCCTGCCAGTAGAGGGGGGGCTGGAGCTACAGGTCCATCACCAACCCCCTGCCAGTAGAGGGAGGCTGGAGCTACAGGTCCAGCACCAACCACCTGCCAGTAGAGGTGGGCTGGAGCTACAGGTCCAGCACCAACCCCCTGCCAGTAGTGGGGGCTGGAGCTACAGGTCCAGAACCAACCCCCTGCCAGTAGAGGGGGGGGGAGGGCTGGAGCTACAGGTCCAGCACCAACCCCTGCTAGTAGAGGGGGGCCGGAGCTACAGGTCCAGCACCAATCCCCTGCCAGTAGAGGGCTGGAGCTACAGTCCAGCACCAACCCCCTGCCAGTAGAGGGCTGGAGCTACAGTCCAGCACTAACCCCCTGCCAGTAGAGGGGGTGGGGTTGGAGCTACATGCCTTCAACCAACCCCCTGCCAGTAGAGGGGGGCTGGAGCTAAAGGTCCATCACCAACCCCCTGCCAGTAGAGGAGGGCTGGAGCTACAGGTCCAGCACCAACCCCATGCCACTAGAAGGGGGATTGCTGGAACTGCAGGTACAGCACCAACCCCCTGCCAGTAGAGGGGGGCTGGAGCTACAGCACCAACCCCCAGCCAGTAGAGAAGGGGCTGGAGCTACAGGTCCAGCACCAACCGCCGCCAGTAGAGAGGGGCTGGAGCTACAGCACCAACCCCCAGCCAGTAGAGGTGGGCTGGAGCTACAGGTCCAGCACCAACCCCCTGCCAGTAGAGGTGGGCGGGAGCTACAGGTCCAGCACCAACCCCCTGCCAGTAGTGGGGTCTGGAGCTACAGGTCCAGAACCAACCCCCTGCCAGTAGAGGGGGTCTGGAGCTACCGGTCCAGCTCCAACCCCCTGCCAGTAGAGGGGGACTGGAGCTACAGGTCCAGCACCAACCCCCCCCCCCTTCCAGTACAGGGGGGACTGGAGCTACAGCACCAACCCCCAGCCAGTAGAGGAGGGGCTGGAGCTACAGGTCCAGCACCAACCCCCGCCAGTAGAGAGGGGCTGGAGCTACAGCACCAACCCCCAGCCAGTATAGGTGGGCTGGAGCTACAGGTCCAGCACCAACCCCCTACCAGTAGAGGTGGGCGGGAGCTACAGGTCCAGCTCCAACCCCCTGCCAGTAGTGGGGCTGGAGCTACAGGTCCAGAACCAACCCCCTGCCAGTAGAGGGGGTCTGGAGCTACCGGTCCAGCTCCAACCCCCTGCCAGTAGAGGGGGGGCTGGAGCTACAGGTCCATCACCAACCACCTGCCAGTAGAGGTGGGCTGGAGCTACAGGTCCAGCACCAACCCCCTGCCAGTAGTGGGGGCTGGAGCTACAGGTCCAGAACCAACCCCCTGCCAGTAGAGGGGGGGGAGGGCTGGAGCTACAGGTCCAGCACCAACCCCTGCTAGTAGACGGGGGCTGGAGCTACAGGTCCAGCACCAATCCCCTGCCAGTAGAGGGCTGGAGCTACAGTCCAGCACCAACCCCCTGCCAGTAGAGGGCTGGAGCTACAGTCCAGCACTAACCCCCTGCCAGTAGAGGGGGTGGGGTTGGAGCTACATGCCTTCAACCAACCCCCTGCCAGTAGAGGAGGGCTGGAGCTAAAGGTCCATCACCAACCCCCTGACAGTAGAGGAGGGCTGGAGCTACAGCACCAACCCCCAGCCAGTAGAGAAGGGGCTGGAGCTACAGCACCAACCCCCAGCCAGTAGAGGTGGGCTGGAGCTACAGGTCCAGCACCAACCCCCTGCCAGTAGAGGTGGGCGGGAGCTACAGGTCCAGCACCAACCCCCTGCCAGTAGTGGGGTCTGGAGCTACAGGTCCAGAACCAACCCCCTGCCAGTAGAGGGGGTCTGGAGCTACCGGTCCAGCTCCAACCCCCTGCCAGTAGAGGGGGACTGGAGCTACAGGTCCAGCACCAACCCCCCCCCCCCCCTTCCAGTACAGGGGGGCTGGAGCTACTGATCCAGCATCAACCCCCTGCCAATAGAGGGGGGGACTGGAGCTACAGGTCCAGCACCAACCCCCTGCCAGTAGAGGTGGGCTGGAGCTACAGGTCCAGCACCAACCCCCTGCCAGAAGAGGGGGACTGGAGCTTCAGGTCCAGCATCAATCCCATGCCAGTAGAGAGGGAAGGGGGCTGGAGTTACAGGTCCAGAACCAACCCCTGCTAGTAGAGGGGGGCTGGAGCTACAGGTCTTGAACCAAACCCCTGACAGTAGAGGAGGGCTGGAGCTACAGGTCCAGAACCAACCCCTGCTAGTAGAGGGGGGCTGGAGCTACAGGTCTTGAACCAAACCCCTGACAGTAGAGGGGAGCTAGAGCTACAGGTCCAGCACCAACCCCTTGCCAGTAGAGATGGGGGGCTGGAGCTACAGGTCCAGCACCAACACCTGCTAGTAGAGGGGGGCTGGAGCTACAGGTCCAGCACCAATCCCCTGCCAGTAGAGGGCTGGAGCTACAGTCCAGCACCAACCCCCTGCCAGTAGAGGGGGTGGGGTTGGAGCTACAGGCCTTCAACCAACCCCCTGCCAGTAGAGGAGGGCTGGAGCTACAGGTCCAGCACCAACCCCATGCCAGTAGAAGGGGGATTGCTGGAACTGCAGGTCCAGCACCAACCCCCAGCCAGTAGAGGAGGGGCTGGAGCTACAGGTCCAGCACCAACCCCCGCCAGTAGAGAGGTACTGGAGCTACAGCACCAACCCCCAGCCAGTATAGGTGGGCTGGAGCTACAGGTCCAGCACCAACCCCGTGCCAGTAGAGGTGGGCGGGAGCTACAGGTCCAGCTCCAACCCCCTGCCAGTAGTGGGGGCTGGAGCTACAGGTCCAGAACCAACCCCCTGCCAGTAGAGGGGGTCTGGAGCTACCGGTCCAGCTCCAACCCCCTGCCAGTAGAGGGGGGGCTGGAGCTACAGGTCCATCACCAACCCCCTGCCAGTAGAGGGAGGCTGGAGCTACAGGTCCAGCACCAACCACCTGCCAGTAGAGGTGGGCTGGAGCTACAGGTCCAGCACCAACCCCCTGCCAGTAGTGGGGGCTGGAGCTACAGGTCCAGAACCAACCCCCTGCCAGTAGAGGGGGGGGGAGGGCTGGAGCTACAGGTCCAGCACCAACCCCTGCTAGTAGAGGGGGGCCGGAGCTACAGGTCCAGCACCAATCCCCTGCCAGTAGAGGGCTGGAGCTACAGTCCAGCACCAACCCCCTGCCAGTAGAGGGCTGGAGCTACAGTCCAGCACTAACCCCCTGCCAGTAGAGGGGGTGGGGTTGGAGCTACATGCCTTCAACCAACCCCCTGCCAGTAGAGGGGGGCTGGAGCTAAAGGTCCATCACCAACCCCCTGCCAGTAGAGGAGGGCTGGAGCTACAGGTCCAGCACCAACCCCATGCCACTAGAAGGGGGATTGCTGGAACTGCAGGTACAGCACCAACCCCCTGCCAGTAGAGGGGGGCTGGAGCTACAGCACCAACCCCCAGCCAGTAGAGAAGGGGCTGGAGCTACAGGTCCAGCACCAACCGCCGCCAGTAGAGAGGGGCTGGAGCTACAGCACCAACCCCCAGCCAGTAGAGGTGGGCTGGAGCTACAGGTCCAGCACCAACCCCCTGCCAGTAGAGGTGGGCGGGAGCTACAGGTCCAGCACCAACCCCCTGCCAGTAGTGGGGTCTGGAGCTACAGGTCCAGAACCAACCCCCTGCCAGTAGAGGGGGTCTGGAGCTACCGGTCCAGCTCCAACCCCCTGCCAGTAGAGGGGGACTGGAGCTACAGGTCCAGCACCAACCCCCCCCCTTCCTGTACAGGGGGGACTGGAGCTACAGCACCAACCCCCAGCCAGTAGAGGAGGGGCTGGAGCTACAGGTCCAGCACCAACCCCCGCCAGTAGAGAGGGGCTGGAGCTACAGCACCAACCCCCAGCCAGTATAGGTGGGCTGGAGCTACAGGTCCAGCACCAACCCCCTACCAGTAGAGGTGGGCGGGAGCTACAGGTCCAGCTCCAACCCCCTGCCAGTAGTGGGGCTGGAGCTACAGGTCCAGAACCAACCCCCTGCCAGTAGAGGGGGTCTGGAGCTACCGGTCCAGCTCCAACCCCCTGCCAGTAGAGGGGGGGCTGGAGCTACAGGTCCATCACCAACCACCTGCCAGTAGAGGTGGGCTGGAGCTACAGGTCCAGCACCAACCCCCTGCCAGTAGTGGGGGCTGGAGCTACAGGTCCAGAACCAACCCCCTGCCAGTAGAGGGGGGGGAGGGCTGGAGCTACAGGTCCAGCACCAACCCCTGCTAGTAGACGGGGGCTGGAGCTACAGGTCCAGCACCAATCCCCTGCCAGTAGAGGGCTGGAGCTACAGTCCAGCACCAACCCCCTGCCAGTAGAGGGCTGGAGCTACAGTCCAGCACTAACCCCCTGCCAGTAGAGGGGGTGGGGTTGGAGCTACATGCCTTCAACCAACCCCCTGCCAGTAGAGGAGGGCTGGAGCTAAAGGTCCATCACCAACCCCCTGACAGTAGAGGAGGGCTGGAGCTACAGCACCAACCCCCAGCCAGTAGAGAAGGGGCTGGAGCTACAGCACCAACCCCCAGCCAGTAGAGGTGGGCTGGAGCTACAGGTCCAGCACCAACCCCCTGCCAGTAGAGGTGGGCGGGAGCTACAGGTCCAGCACCAACCCCCTGCCAGTAGTGGGGTCTGGAGCTACAGGTCCAGAACCAACCCCCTGCCAGTAGAGGGGGTCTGGAGCTACCGGTCCAGCTCCAACCCCCTGCCAGTAGAGGGGGACTGGAGCTACAGGTCCAGCACCAACCCCCCCCCCCTTCCAGTACAGGGGGGCTGGAGCTACTGATCCAGCATCAACCCCCTGCCAATAGAGGGGGGGACTGGAGCTACAGGTCCAGCACCAACCCCCTGCCAGTAGAGGTGGGCTGGAGCTACAGGTCCAGCACCAACCCCCTGCCAGAAGAGGGGGACTGGAGCTTCAGGTCCAGCATCAATCCCATGCCAGTAGAGAGGGAAGGGGGCTGGAGTTACAGGTCCAGAACCAACCCCTGCTAGTAGAGGGGGGCTGGAGCTACAGGTCTTGAACCAAACCCCTGACAGTAGAGGAGGGCTGGAGCTACAGGTCCAGAACCAACCCCTGCTAGTAGAGGGGGGCTGGAGCTACAGGTCTTGAACCAAACCCCTGACAGTAGAGGGGAGCTAGAGCTACAGGTCCAGCACCAACCCCTTGCCAGTAGAGATGGGGGGCTGGAGCTACAGGTCCAGCACCAACACCTGCTAGTAGAGGGGGGCTGGAGCTACAGGTCCAGCACCAATCCCCTGCCAGTAGAGGGCTGGAGCTACAGTCCAGCACCAACCCCCTGCCAGTAGAGGGGGAGGGGCTGGAGCTACAGGCCTTCAACCAACCCCCTGCCAGTAGAGGGGGGCTGGAGCTAAAGGTCCATCACCAACCCCCTGCCAGTAGAGGAGGGCTGGAACTGCAGGTCCAGCACCAACCCCCTGCCAGTAGAGGGGGGCTGGAGCTGCAGCACCAACCCCCAGCCAGTAGAGGAGGGGCTGGAGCTACAGGTCCAGCACCAACCCCCTGCCAGTAGAGGTGGGCTGGAGCTACAGGTCCAGTACCAACCCCCTGCCAGTAGTGGGGGCTGGAGCTACAGGTCCAGAACCAACCCCCTGCCAGTAGAGGGGGGGTGGCTGGAGCAACAGGTCCAGCACCAACCCCCTGCCAGTAGAGGGGGGGTGGCTGGAGCTACAGGTCCAGCACCAAACCGCTGCCAGTAAAGAGGGGGGGGGGAAGCTGAAGCTACATGTCCAGCACCATCTCCCCTGCCAGTATAGGGGGGGGGGGCTGGAGCTTCAGGTCCAGCACCAAACCGCTGCCAGTAGTGGGGGCTGGAGCTACAGGTCCAGAACCAACCCCCTGCCAGTAGAGGGGGTCTGGAGCTACCGGTTCAGCTCCAACCCCCTGCCAGTAGAGGGGGGCTGGAGCTACAGGTCCAGCACCAACCCCCTGCCAGTAGAGGGGGACTGCAGCTTCAGGTTCAGCATCAACCCCCGGCCAGTAGAGAGGGAAGGGGGATGGAGCTACAGGTCCAGAACCAACCCCCGCCAGTAGAGAGGGGCTGGAGCTACAGCACCAACCCCCAGCCAGTAGAGGTGGGCTGGAGCTACACGTCTTGAACCAAACCCCTGACAGTAGAGGGGGGCTGGAGCTACAGGTCCAGCACCAACCCTCTGCCAGTAGAGAGGGGGGGCTGGAGCTACAGGTCCAGCACCACAACCCGTTCTCGCAAATTCATAAAGTCAATATTGACTTATTAACTACGTGCATAGGTGATATACTAAACATAATAGATACCCTTAAAAAGATTCATAGAAAACACCGACCTTACCTAACCTTGTTAGTATCTTAAGATAAGCATCTTATTGCTTCCTAATTACAATTATTACTTAACCTATACCTGTTATAGGTTTGGTAATAATTGTAATTACGAAGCAATAGGATGCTTATCTTAACATACTAAGTAGGTTAGGTAAGGTCGGTGTTTTCTATGAATCTTTTTAAGGGTATCTATTATGTTAAGTATGTCACCTATGCACATATTTAATAAGTCAATATTGACATTAAATTTGCGAGAACGGGTTGAGCACCAACCCCTGCTAGTAGAGGGGGGCTGGAGCTACAGGTCCAGCACCAATCCCCTGCCAGTAGAGGGCTGGAGCTACAGTCCAGCACCAACCCCCTGCCAGTAGAGGGCTGGAGCTACAGTCCAGCACTAACCCCCTGCCAGTAGAGGGGGTGGGGTTGGAGCTACAGGCCTTCAACCAACCCCCTGCCAGTAGAGGAGGGCTGGAGCTACAGGTCCAGCACCAACCCCATGCCAGTAGAAGGGGGATTGCTGGAACTGCAGGTCCAGCACCAACCCCCTGCCAGTAGAGGGGGGACTGGAGCTACAGCACCAACCCCCAGCCAGTAGAGGAGGGGCTGGAGCTACAGGTCCAGCACCAACCCCCGCCAGTAGAGAGGGGCTGGAGCTACAGCACCAACCCCCAACCAGTATAGGTGGGCTGGAGCTACAGGTCCAGCACCAACCCCCTGCCAGTAGTGGGGCTGGAGCTACAGGTCCAGAACCAACCCCCTGCCAGTAGAGGGGGTCTGGAGCTACCGGTCCAGCTCCAACCCCCTGCCAGTAGAGGGGGGGCTGGAGCTACAGGTCCATCACCAACCCCCTGCCAGTAGAGGGAGGCTGGAGCTACAGGTCCAGCACCAACCACCTGCCAGTAGAGGTGGGCTGGAGCTACAGGTCCAGCACCAACCCCCTGCCAGTAGTGGGGGCTGGAGCTACAGGTCCAGAACCAACCCCCTGTTAGTAGAGGGGGGGGGAGGGCTGGAGCTACAGGTCCAGCACCAACCCCTGCTAGTAGAGGGGGGCTGGAGCTACAGGTCCAGCACCAATCCCCTGCCAGTAGAGGGCTGGAGCTACAGTCCAGCACCAACCCCCTGCCAGTAGAGGGCTGGAGCTACAGTCCAGCACTAACCCCCTGCCAGTAGAGGGGGTGGGGTTGGAGCTACATGCCTTCAACCAACCCCCTGCCAGTAGAGGGGGGCTGGAGCTAAAGGTCCATCACCAACCCCCTGCCAGTAGAGGGGGGGCTGGAGCTACAGCACCAACCCCCAGCCAGTAGAGGAGGGGCTGGAGCTACAGGTCCAGCACCAACCCCCGCCAGTAGAGAGGGGCTGGAGCTACAGCACCAACCCCCAGCCAGTATAGGTGGGCTGGAGCTACAGGTCCAGCACCAACCCCCTGCCAGTAGAGGTGGGCGGGAGCTACAGGTCCAGCTCCAACCCCCTGCCAGTAGTGGGGCTGGAGCTACAGGTCCAGAACCAACCCCCTGCCAGTAGAGGGGGTCTGGAGCTACCGGTCCAGCTCCAACCCCCTGCCAGTAGAGGGGGGGCTGGAGCTACAGGTCCATCACCAACCCCCTGCCAGTAGAGGGAGGCTGGAGCTACAGGTCCAGCACCAACCACCTGCCAGTAGAGGTGGGCTGGAGCTACAGGTCCAGCACCAACCCCCTGCCAGTAGTGGGGGCTGGAGCTACAGGTCCAGAACCAACCCCCTGCCAGTAGAGGGGGGAGGAGGGCTGGAGCTACAGGTCCAGCACCAACCCCTGCTAGTAGATGGGGGCTGGAGCTACAGGTCCAGCACCAATCCCCTGCCAGTAGAGGGCTGGAGCTACAGTCCAGCACCAACCCCCTGACAGTAGAGGGCTGGAGCTACAGTCCAGCACTAACCCCCTGCCAGTAGAGGGGGTGGGGTTAGAGCTACATGCCTTCAACCAACCCCCTGCCAGTAGAGGGGGGCTGGAGCTAAAGGTCCATCACCAACCCCCTGCCAGTAGAGGAGGGCTGGAGCTACAGCACCAACCCCCAGCCAGTAGAGAAGGGGCTGGAGCTACAGCACCAACCCCCAGCCAGTAGAGGTGGGCTGGAGCTACAGGTCCAGCACCAACCCCCTGCCAGTAGTGGGGTCTGGAGCTACAGGTCCAGAACCAACCCCCTGCCAGTAGAGGGGGTCTGGAGCTACCGGTCCAGCTCCAACCCCCTGCCAGTAGAGGGGGACTGGAGCTACAGGTCCAGCACCAACCCCCCCCCCCTTCCAGTACAGGGGGGCTGGAGCTACTGATCCAGCATCAACCCCCTGCCAATAGAGGGGGGGACTGGAGCTACAGGTCCAGCACCAACCCCCTGCCAGTAGAAGTGGGCTGGAGCTACAGGTCCAGCACCAACCCCCTGCCAGAAGAGGGGGACTGGAGCTTCAGGTCCAGCATCAATCCCATGCCAGTAGAGAGGGAAGGGGGCTGGAGCTACAGGTCCAGAACCAACCCCTGCTAGTAGAGGGGGGCTGGAGCTACAGGTCTTGAACCAAACCCCTGACAGTAGAGGGGGGCTGGAGCTACAGGTCCAGAACCAACCCCTGCTAGTAGAGGGGATCTGGAGCTACAGGTCTTGAACCAAACCCCTGACAGTAGAGGGGAGTTGGAGCTACAGGTCCAGCACCAACCCCTTGCCAGTAGAGATGGGGAGCTGGAGCTACAGGTCCAGCACCAACACCTGCTAGTAGAGGGGGGCTGGAGCTACAGGTCCAGCACCAATTCCCTGCCAGTAGAGGGCTGGAGCTACAGTCCAGCACCAACCCCCTGCCAGTAGAGGGGGAGGGGCTGGAGCTACAGGCCTTCAACCAACCCCCTGCCAGTAGAGGGGGGCTGGAGCTAAAGGTCCATCACCAACCCCCTGCCAGTAGAGGAGGGCTGGAACTGCAGGTCTAGCACCAACCCCCTGCCAGTAGAGGGGGGCTGGAGCTACAGCACCAACCCCCAGCCAGTAGAGGAGGGGCTGGAGCTACAGGTCCAGCACCAACCCCCGCCAGTAGACGGGGGGCTGGAGCTACAGCACCAACCCCCAGCCAGTAGAGGGGGGGCTGGAGCTACAGGTCCAGCACCAACCCCTTGCCAGTAGAGGTGGGCTGGAGCTACAGGTCCAGCACCAACCCCCTGCCAGTAGTGGGGGCTGGAGCTACAGGTCCAGAACCAACCCCCTGCCAGTAGAGGGGGTCTGGAGCTACAGGTCCAGCTCCAACCCCCTGCCAGTAGAGGGGGGCTGGAGCAACAGGCCCAGCACCAACCCTCTGCCAGTAGAAAGGGGCTGGGGCTACAGATCCAGCACCATCCCCCGTGATAGTAGAAGGGGGCTGGAACTACAGGTCAAGCACCAACCTTTTACCAGCAGAAGGGTGCTGGAGCTACAGGTCCAGCTCCAACCCCCTGCCAGTAGAGGGGGCTGTAGCTACAGGTCTGGCACCAACCCCCTGCTAGTTGAGGGGGGGGGGGCTGGAGCTACAGGTCCAGAACCTACTCCCTGCCAGAGGAGTGGGAGGGGGAGGGCTTGAGCTACATTTCCAACACCAACCCCTTGCCAGTAGAGGGTGGCTGAAGTTACAGGTCCAGCACCACCCCCCTGCCAGTAGAGGGGGGGGGGCTGGAGCTACAGGTCCAGCACCAACCCCCCTGCCAGTAGAGATGGGTTGGAGCTACAGGTCCAGCACCAAATTCCTGCCAGTAGAGGGGGGCTGTAGCTACATTTCCAGCACCAACCCCCTGCCAGTAGAGGTGGGCTGGAGCTACAGGTCCAGGATCAACCCTCTGCCAGTAGAGGGGGGCTGGAGCTACAGGTCCAGGATCAACCCTCTGCCAGTAGAGGGGGGCTGGAGCTACAGTTCCAACACCAACCCCCCTGCTAGTAGAGGGGGGCTGGAGCTACAGGTCCAGCATCAACCCCCTTCTAGTAGAGGAAGGGCGGGGGGGATAGGTGATAATGGGGCTGACACTGACCACAGGAGATAATGGAACTGACACTGACCACAGGTGATAAAGGGACTGACCACAGGTGATAATGGGACTGACACTGTCCACAGGTGATAATGGGGCTGACACCGACCACAGGTGATAATGGGGCTGACACTGACCACAGGTGATAATGGGGCTGACACAGACCACAGGTGATAATGGGGCTGACACTGTCCACAGGTGATAATGGGACTGACACTGTCCACAGGTGATAATGGGGCTGACACCGACCACAGGTGATAATGGGGCTGACACTGACCACAGGTGATAATGGGGCTGACACTGACTACAGGTGATAATGGGACTGACACTGTCCACAGGTGATAATGGGGCTGACACCGACCACAGGTGATAATGGGGCTGACACTGACCACAGGTGATAATGGGGCTGACACTGACCACAGGTGATAATGGGGCTGACACCGACCACAGGTGATAATGGGGCTGACACTGTCCACAGGTGATAATGGGGCTGACACTGTCCACAGGTAATAATGGGGCTGACACCGACCACAGGTGATAATGGGGCTGACACAGACCACAGGTGATAATTGGGCTGACACTGTCCACAGGTTGAGGACCTCAGCAGGATGAGTGAGCCCGTCAAGAGGCTGGTGGAGGCTGGCCGGGTGTTGGCCGTCAAGAGGCTGGTGGAGGCTGGCCGGGTGTTGGCCGTCCAGGGAGACCAAGATGGCCGCCGCTCCGCCAGGATAACTCTACAAGACGGCCAGCTGTTCCTCCACTCACTCCTGCGTCAGCCCACGCCCGACCACGCCCACACCCTCCAGGTTACTTTATTACTACCACTAGTCTTACTGACATTACTGACTTAATGAGTTTTGATAACTAATATGATAACATTTTGTTATACAGTTATCAGTATGATTTATTTCATTTTCTGCAGGAGAGTGAGGTTGTGGGCGTGCTGGAGCCCTCCTGCACCCTGGCGTTCCTTGACCTCGGGTGGGCGGGGTCAACAAGAGGGCGGGTCACCATCCGGCTGACCCCTGACACTCCGCTGGCCAGACTGTTTGTGTTGTTGTGTACGGGCCAGCGGGGCCACACCTACCGCAACACTAAACTGTTGTGGGTGTTTGACAAGGGTGAGCCGGGGGAGTATGTGGTGGGCGGAGACTACGAGAGTAATGATGGTGAAGGAGGAGCCCCACTGCTGCCTGACCTCCAGGGGCAGTACCGGGAGTCAGCCCGGGCAGGAGCTGTGGTGGGCAGGGGTGGGCCGTGGGGTCACAAGAGTGCCCAGTTCGCCATCACCACCAGGAACCACCGGGATGGTCGCCAGTGGTCACGTGTCTTCGGTGATGTGGTAAGCGGCCTGAATGTGGTGAGGGCAGCAGTCAACCACAGTGACATTACGGAGGTGACTGTGGTGGACTGTGGTGTTGTGCTGCCACTCTAGTTCACTGTACCACCACCATCACTACTGTGGTGTTGTGCTGCCACTCTAGTTCACTGTACCACCCCCATCACTACTGTGGTGTTGTGCTGCCACTCTAGTTCACTGTACCACCACCATCACTACTGTGGTGTTGTGCTGCCACTCTAGTTCACTGTACCAACACCATCACTACAGTGGTGTTGTGCTGCCACTCTAGTTCACTGTACCACCACCATCACTACTGTGGTGTTGTGCTACCACTCTAGTTCACTGTACCATCACTAGTGTGGTATTGTGCTGCTACTCTTGTTCACTGCATCATCACTACTGTGGTGTTGTGCTGCCTCCCTAGTTCACTGTACCACCACCATCACTACTGTGTTGTGTTACCACTCTAGTTCACTGTACCATCACTACTGTGGTGTTGTCCTGCCACTCTAGTTCACTGTACCATCACCATCACTAGTGTGGTGTTGTGCTGCCACTCTAGTTCACTGTACCACCACCATCACTACTGTGGTGTTGTGCTGCCACTCTAGTTCACTGTACCACCACCATCACTACTGTGGTTTTGTGCTGCCACTCTAGTTCACTGTACCACCAGCATCATGACTGTGGTGTTGTGCTGCCACTCCAGTTCACTGTACCACAACTACTGTGGTGTTGTGCTGCCACTCTAGTTCACTGTACCTCCACCACCACAACTACTGTGGTCTTGCGCTGCCACTCTAGTTCACTGTACCACCACCATCACTACTGTGGTGTTGTGCTGCCACTCTAGTTCACTGTACCACAACCATCACTACTGTGGTGTTGTGTTGCAACTCTAGCTCACTGTACCACCACCATCACTACTGTGGTGTTGTGCTGCCACTCTACTTCACTGTACCATCACTATCACCATCACTACTGTGATGTTGTGCTGCAACTCTAATTCACTATACCATCACCATCACTACTGTGGTGTTGTGCTGCCACTATAGTTCACTGTACCCCCACCATCACTACTGTGGTGTTGTGCTGCCACTCTAGTTCACTATACCATCACTATCATCATCACTACTGTGGTGTTATGCTGCCACTCAAGTTCATTGTACCACCACCATCACTACTGTGGTGTTGTGCTCCCACTCTAGTTCACTGTACCACCACCATCAATACTGTGGTGTTGTGCTGCCACTTTAGTTCACTGTACCATCACCATCACTACTGTGGTGTTGTGTTGCCACTCTAGTTCACTGTACCACCACCATCACTACTGTGGTGTTGTGCTGCCACTCTAGTTCACTGTACCACCACCATCACTACTGTGGTGTTGTGCTGCCACTAATTCACTGTACCATCACCATCACTACTGTGGTGTTGTGCTGCCACTCTAGTTCACTGTACCATCACCATCACTACTGTGGTGTTGTGCTGTCACTCTAGTTCACTGTACCACCACCATCACTACTGTGGTGTTGTGCTGCCACTCTAGTTCACTGTACCACCACCATCACTACTGTGGTGTTGTGCTGCTACTCTTGTTCACTGTACCATCACTACTGTGGTGTTGTGCTACCACTCTAGTTCACTGTACCATCACTACTGTGGTGTTGTGTTGCCACTCTAGTTCACTGTACCACCACCATCACTACTGTGGTGTTGTGCTGCCACTCTACTTCACTGTACCATCACTATCACCATCACTACTGTGGTGTTGTGTTGCCACTCTAGTTCACTATACCATCACCATCACTACTGTGGTGTTGTGCTGCCACTATAGTTCACTGTACCCCCACCATCACTACTGTGGTGATGTGCTGCCACTCTAGTTCACTATACCATCACTATCACCATCACTACTGTGGTGTTGTGTTGCCACTCTAGTTCACTGTACCACCACCATCACTACTGTGGTGTTGTGCTGCCACTCTAGTTCACTGTACCACCACCATCACTACTGTGGTGTTGTGCTGCTACTCTTGTTCACTGTACCATCACTACTGTGGTGTTGTGCTACCACTCTAGTTCATTGTACCATCACTACTGTGGTGTTGTGCTGCCACTCTAGTTCACTGTACCACCACTATCACTACTGTGGTGTTGTGCTGCCACTCTTGTTCACTGTACCATCACTACTGTGATGTTGTGCTGCCACTCTAGTTCACTGTACCATCACCATCACTACTGTGGTGTTGTGCTGCCACTTTAGTTCACTGTACCATCACCATCACTACTGTGGTGTTGTGCTCCCACTCTAGTTCACTGTACCATCACTACTGTGATGTTGTGCTGCCACTCTAGTTCACTGTACCACCACTATCACTACTGTGGTGTTGTGCTGCAACTCTAGTTCACTGTACCATCACCATCACTACTGTGGTGTTGTGCTGTCACTCTAGTTCACTGTACTACCACCATCACTACTGTGGTGTTGTGCTGCCACTCTAATTCACTGTACCATCACCATCACTAGTGTGGTGTTGTGCTGCCACTCTAGTTCACTGTACCACCACTATCACTACTGTGGTGTTGTGCTGCCACTCTAGTTCACTGTACCATCACCATCACTACTGTGGTGTTATGCTGCCACTCTAGTTCACTATACCACCACCATCACTACTGTGGTGTTGTGCTGCCACTCTAGTTCACTGTACCACCACCATCATTACTGTGGTGTTTTGCTGCCACTTTAGTTCACTGTACCACCACCATCACTACTGTGGTGTTGTGCTGCCACTTTAGTTTACTGTACCACCACCATCACTACTGTGGTGTTGTGCTGCCACTCTAGTTCACTGTACCTCCACCATCATCACTACTGTGGTGTTGTGCTGCCACTCTAGTTCACTGTACCACCACCATCATTACTGTGGTGTTGTGCTGCCACTCTAGTTCACTGTACTATCACCATCACTACTGTGGTGTTGTGCTGCCACTCTAGTTCACTGTACCACCACCATCACTACTGTGGTGTTGTGCTGCCACTTTAGTTCACTGTACCACCACCATCACTACTGTGGTGTTGTGCTGCCACTCTAGTTCACTGTACCATCACCATCACTACTGTGGTGTTGTGCTGCCACTCTAGTTCACTGTACCATCACCATCACTACTGTGGTGTTGTGCTGCCACTCTAGTTCACTGTACCATCACTACTGTGGTGTTGTGCTGCCACTCTAGTTCACTGTACCATCACTACTGTGGTGTTGTGCTGCCACTTTAGTTCACTGTACCATCACCATCACTACTGTGGTGTTGTGCTGCCACTCTAGCTCACTGTACCACCACCATCACTACTGTGGTGTTGTGCTGCCACTCTAGTTCACTGTACCATTACCATCACTACTGTGGTGTTGTGCTGCCACTCTAGTTCACTGTACCATCACTACTGTGGTGTTGTGCTACCACTCTAGTTCACTGTACGATCACTACTGTGGTGTTGTGCTGCCACTCTAGTTCACTGTACCATCACTACTGTGGTGTTGTGCTGCCACTCAAGTTCATTGTACCACCACCATCACTACTGTGGTGTTGTGCTGCCACTCTATTTCACTGTACCATCACCATCACTACAGTGGTGTTGTGCTGCCACTCTAGTTCACTGTCCCACCACCATCAGTACTGTGGTGTTGTGCTCCCACTCTAGTTCACTGTACCACCACCATCACTACTGTGGTGTTGTGCTGCCACTTTAGTTCACTGTACCACCACCATCACTACTGTGGTGTTGTGCTGCCACTCTAGTTCACTGTACCACCACCATCACTACTGTGGTGTTGTGCTGCCACTAATTCACTGTACCATCACCATCACTACTGTGGTGTTGTGCTGCCACTCTAGTTCACTGTACCATCACTATCACTACTGTGGTGTTGTGCTGTCACTCTAGTTCACTGTACCACCACCATCACTACTGTGGTGTTGTGCTGCCACTCTAGTTCACTGTACCACCACCATCACTACTGTGGTGTTGTGCTGCTACTCTTGTTCACTGTACCATCACTACTGTGGTGTTGTGCTACCACTCTAGTTCACTGTACCATCACTACTGTGGTGTTGTGTTGCCACTCTAGTTCACTGTACCACCACCATCACTACTGTGGTGTTGTGCTGCCACTCTACTTCACTGTACCATCACTATCACCATCACTACTGTGATGTTGTGCTGCAACTCTAATTCACTATACCATCACCATCACTACTGTGGTGTTGTGCTGCCACTATAGTTCACTGTACCCCCACCATCACTACTGTGGTGATGTGCTGCCACTCTAGTTCACTATACCATCACTATCACCATCACTACTGTGGTGTTGTGTTGCCACTCTAGTTCACTGTACCACCACCATCACTACTGTGGTGTTGTGCTGCCACTCTAGTTCACTGTACCACCACCATCACTGCTGTGGTGTTGTGCTGCTACTCTTGTTCACTGTACCATCACTACTGTGGTGTTGTGCTACCACTCTAGTTCACTGTACCATCACTACTGTGGTGTTGTGCTGCCACTCTAGTTCACTGTACCACCACTATTACTACTGTGGTGTTGTGCTGCCACTCTTGTTCACTGTACCATCACTACTGTGATGTTGTGCTGCCACTCTAGTTCACTGTACCATCACCATCACTACTGTGGTGTTGTGCTGCCACTTTAGTTCACTGTACCATCACCATCACTACTGTGGTGTTGTGCTCCCACTCTAGTTCACTGTACCATCACTACTGTGATGTTGTGCTGCCACTCTAGTTCACTGTACCACCACTATCACTACTGTGGTGTTGTGCTGCAACTCTAGTTCACTGTACCATCACCATCACTACTGTGGTGTTGTGCTGCCACTCTAGTTCACTGTACCACCACCATCACTACTGTGGTGTTGTGCTGCCACTCTAATTCACTGTACCATCACCATCACTAGTGTGGTGTTGGGCTGCCACTCTAGTTCACTGTACCACCACTATCACTACTGTGGTGTTGTGCTGCCACTCTAGTTCACTGTACCATCACCATCACTACTGTGGTGTTGTGCTGCCACTCTAGTTCACTATACCACCACAATCACTACTGTGGTGTTATGCTGCCACTCTAGTTCACTGTACCACCACCATCACAACTGTGGTTTTGTTCTGCTACTCTAGTTTACTGTACCACCACCATCACTACTGTGGTGTTGTGCTGCCACTCTAGTTCACTGTACCTCCACCATCATCACTACTGTGGTGTTGTGCTGCCACTCTAGTTCACTGTACCACCACCATCATTACTGTGGTGTTGTGCTGCCACTCTAGTTCACTGTACCATCACCATCACTACTGTGGTGTTGTGCTGCCACTCTAGTTCACTGTACCATCACCATCACTACTGTGGTGTTGTGCTGCCACTCTAGTTCACTGTACCATCACCATCACTACTGTGGTGTTGTGCTGCCACTCTAGTTCACTGTACCATCACTACTGTGGTGTTGTGCTGCCACTTTAGTTCACTGTACCATCACCATCACTACTGTGGTGTTGTGCTGCCACTCTAGCTCACTGTACCACCACCATCACTACTGTGGTGTTGTGCTGCCACTCTAGTTCACTGTACCATTACCATCACTACTGTGGTGTTGTGCTGCCACTCTAGTTCACTGTACGATCACTACTGTGGTGTTGTGCTGCCACTCTAGTTCACTGTACCATCACTACTGTGGTGTTGTGCTGCCACTCTAGTTCACTGTACCATCACCATCACTACTGTGGTGTTGTGCTGCCACTCTAGTTCACTGTACCACCACCATCACTACTGGGGTGTTGTGCTGCCACTCTAGTTCACTGTACCATCACCATCACTACTGTGGTGTTGTGCTGCCACTTTAGTTCACTGTACTATCACTATCACCATCACTACTTTGGTGTTGTGCTGCCACTCTAGTTCACTGTACCACTACCATCACTAATGTGGTGTTGTGCTGCCACTCTAGTTCACTGTACCATCACCATCACTACTCTTGTGTTGTGCTGCCACTCTAGTTCACTGTACCACCACCATCACTACTGTGGTGTTGTGCTGCCACTCTAGTTCACTGTACCACCACCATCACTACTGTGGTGTTGTGCTGCTACTCTTGTTCACTGTACCATCACTACTGTGGTGTTGTGCTACCACTCTAGTTCATTGTACCATCACTACTGTGGTGTTGTGCTGCCACTCTAGTTCACTGTACCACCACTATCACTACTGTGGTGTTGTGCTGCCACTCTTGTTCACTGTACCATCACTACTGTGATGTTGTGCTGCCACTCTAGTTCACTGTACCATCACCATCACTACTGTGGTGTTGTGCTGCCACTTTAGTTCACTGTACCATCACCATCACTACTGTGGTGTTGTGCTCCCACTCTAGTTCACTGTACCATCACTACTGTGATGTTGTGCTGCCACTCTAGTTCACTGTACCACCACTATCACTACTGTGGTGTTGTGCTGCAACTCTAGTTCACTGTACCATCACCATCACTACTGTGGTGTTGTGCTGTCACTCTAGTTCACTGTACTACCACCATCACTACTGTGGTGTTGTGCTGCCACTCTAATTCACTGTACCATCACTAGTGTGGTGTTGTGCTGCCACTCTAGTTCACTGTACCACCACTATCACTACTGTGGTGTTGTGCTGCCACTCTAGTTCACTGTACCATCACCATCACTACTGTGGTGTTATGCTGCCACTCTAGTTCACTATACCACCACCATCACTACTGTGGTGTTGTGCTGCCACTCTAGTTCACTTTACCACCACCATCATTACTGTGGTGTTGTGCTGCCACTTTAGTTCACTGTACCACCACCATCACTACTGTGGTGTTGTGCTGCCACTTTAGTTTACTGTACCACCACCATCACTACTGTGGTGTTGTGCTGCCACTCTAGTTCACTGTACCTCCACCATCATCACTACTGTGGTGTTGTGCTGCCACTCTAGTTCACTGTACCACCACCATCATTACTGTGGTGTTGTGCTGCCACTCTAGTTCACTGTACTATCACCATCACTACTGTGGTGTTGTGCTGCCACTCTAGTTCACTGTACCACCACCATCACTACTGTGGTGTTGTGCTGCCACTTTAGTTCACTGTACCACCACCATCACTACTGTGGTGTTGTGCTGCCACTCTAGTTCACTGTACCATCACCATCACTACTGTGGTGTTGTGCTGCCACTCTAGTTCACTGTACCATCACCATCACTACTGTGGTGTTGTGCTGCCACTCTAGTTCACTGTACCATCACTACTGTGGTGTTGTGCTGCCACTCTAGTTCACTGTACCATCACTACTGTGGTGTTGTGCTGCCACTTTAGTTCACTGTACCATCACCATCACTACTGTTGTGTTGTGCTGCCACTCTAGCTCACTGTACCATCACCATCACTACTGTGGTGTTGTGCTGCCACTCTAGTTCACTGTACCATCACCATCACTACTGTGGTGTTGTGCTGCCACTCTAGTTCACTGTACCATCACTACTGTGGTGTTGTGCTGCCACTTTAGTTCACTGTACCATCACCATCACTACTGTGGTGTTGTGCTGCCACTCTAGCTCACTGTACCACCACCATCACTACTGTGGTGTTGTGCTGCCACTCTAGTTCACTGTACCATTACCATCACTACTGTGGTGTTGTGCTGCCACTCTAGTTCACTGTACGATCACTACTGTGGTGTTGTGCTGCCACTCTAGTTCACTGTACCATCACTACTGTGGTGTTGTGCTGCCACTCTAGTTCACTGTACCATCACCATCACTACTGTGGTGTTGTGCTGCCACTCTAGTTCACTGTACCACCACCATCACTACTGGGGTGTTGTGCTGCCACTCTAGTTCACTGTACCATCACCATCACTACTGTGGTGGTGTGCTGCCACTTTAGTTCACTGTACTATCACTATCACCATCACTACTTTGGTGTTGTGCTGCCACTCTAGTTCACTGTACCACTACCATCACTAATGTGGTGTTGTGCTGCCACTCTAGTTCACTGTACCATCACCATCACTACTCTTGTGTTGTGCTGCCACTCTAGTTCACTGTACCACCACCATCACTACTGTGGTGTTGTGCTGCCACTCTAGTTCACTGTACCACCACCATCACTACTGTGGTGTTGTGCTGCTACTCTTGTTCACTGTACCATCACTACTGTGGTGTTGTGCTACCACTCTAGTTCATTGTACCATCACTACTGTGGTGTTGTGCTGCCACTCTAGTTCACTGTACCACCACTATCACTACTGTGGTGTTGTGCTGCCACTCTTGTTCACTGTACCATCACTACTGTGATGTTGTGCTGCCACTCTAGTTCACTGTACCATCACCATCACTACTGTGGTGTTGTGCTGCCACTTTAGTTCACTGTACCATCACCATCACTACTGTGGTGTTGTGCTCCCACTCTAGTTCACTGTACCATCACTACTGTGATGTTGTGCTGCCACTCTAGTTCACTGTACCACCACTATCACTACTGTGGTGTTGTGCTGCAACTCTAGTTCACTGTACCATCACCATCACTACTGTGGTGTTGTGCTGTCACTCTAGTTCACTGTACTACCACCATCACTACTGTGGTGTTGTGCTGCCACTCTAATTCACTGTACCATCACTAGTGTGGTGTTGTGCTGCCACTCTAGTTCACTGTACCACCACTATCACTACTGTGGTGTTGTGCTGCCACTCTAGTTCACTGTACCATCACCATCACTACTGTGGTGTTATGCTGCCACTCTAGTTCACTATACCACCACCATCACTACTGTGGTGTTGTGCTGCCACTCTAGTTCACTGTACCACCACCATCATTACTGTGGTGTTGTGCTGCCACTTTAGTTCACTGTACCACCACCATCACTACTGTGGTGTTGTGCTGCCACTTTAGTTTACTGTACCACCACCATCACTACTGTGGTGTTGTGCTGCCACTCTAGTTCACTGTACCTCCACCATCATCACTACTGTGGTGTTGTGCTGCCACTCTAGTTCACTGTACCACCACCATCATTACTGTGGTGTTGTGCTGCCACTCTAGTTCACTGTACTATCACCATCACTACTGTGGTGTTGTGCTGCCACTCTAGTTCACTGTACCACCACCATCACTACTGTGGTGTTGTGCTGCCACTTTAGTTCACTGTACCACCACCATCACTACTGTGGTGTTGTGCTGCCACTCTAGTTCACTGTACCATCACCATCACTACTGTGGTGTTGTGCTGCCACTCTAGTTCACTGTACCATCACCATCACTACTGTGGTGTTGTGCTGCCACTCTAGTTCACTGTACCATCACTACTGTGGTGTTGTGCTGCCACTCTAGTTCACTGTACCATCACTACTGTGGTGTTGTGCTGCCACTTTAGTTCACTGTACCATCACCATCACTACTGTGGTGTTGTGCTGCCACTCTAGCTCACTGTACCACCACCATCACTACTGTGGTGTTGTGCTGCCACTCTAGTTCACTGTACCATTACCATCACTACTGTGGTGTTGTGCTGCCACTCTAGTTCACTGTACCATCACTACTGTGGTGTTGTGCTACCACTCTAGTTCACTGTACGATCACTACTGTGGTGTTGTGCTGCCACTCTAGTTCACTGTACCATCACTACTGTGGTGTTGTGCTGCCACTCAAGTTCATTGTACCACCACCATCACTACTGTGGTGTTGTGCTGCCACTCTATTTCACTGTACCATCACCATCACTACAGTGGTGTTGTGCTGCCACTCTAGTTCACTGTCCCACCACCATCAGTACTGTGGTGTTGTGCTCCCACTCTAGTTCACTGTACCACCACCATCACTACTGTGGTGTTGTGCTGCCACTTTAGTTCACTGTACCATCACCATCACTACTGTGGTGTTGTGCTGCCACTCTAGTTCACTGTACCACCACCATCACTACTGTGGTGTTGTGCTGCCACTCTAGTTCACTGTACCACCACCATCACTACTGTGGTGTTGTGCTGCCACTAATTCACTGTACCATCACCATCACTACTGTGGTGTTGTGCTGCCACTCTAGTTCACTGTACCATCACTATCACTACTGTGGTGTTGTGCTGTCACTCTAGTTCACTGTACCACCACCATCACTACTGTGGTGTTGTGCTGCCACTCTAGTTCACTGTACCACCACCATCACTACTGTGGTGTTGTGCTGCTACTCTTGTTCACTGTACCATCACTACTGTGGTGTTGTGCTACCACTCTAGTTCACTGTACCATCACTACTGTGGTGTTGTGTTGCCACTCTAGTTCACTGTACCACCACCATCACTACTGTGGTGTTGTGCTGCCACTCTACTTCACTGTACCATCACTATCACCATCACTACTGTGATGTTGTGCTGCAACTCTAATTCACTATACCATCACCATCACTACTGTGGTGTTGTGCTGCCACTATAGTTCACTGTACCCCCACCATCACTACTGTGGTGATGTGCTGCCACTCTAGTTCACTATACCATCACTATCACCATCACTACTGTGGTGTTGTGTTGCCACTCTAGTTCACTGTACCACCACCATCACTACTGTGGTGTTGTGCTGCCACTCTAGTTCACTGTACCACCACCATCACTACTGTGGTGTTGTGCTGCTACTCTTGTTCACTGTACCATCACTACTGTGGTGTTGTGCTACCACTCTAGTTCACTGTACCATCACTACTGTGGTGTTGTGCTGCCACTCTAGTTCACTGTACCACCACTATCACTACTGTGGTGTTGTGCTGCCACTCTTGTTCACTGTACCATCACTACTGTGATGTTGTGCTGCCACTCTAGTTCACTGTACCATCACCATCACTACTGTGGTGTTTTGCTGCCACTTTAGTTCACTGTACCATCACCATCACTACTGTGGTGTTGTGCTCCCACTCTAGTTCACTGTACCATCACTACTGTGATGTTGTGCTGCCACTCTAGTTCACTGTACCACCACTATCACTACTGTGGTGTTGTGCTGCAACTCTAGTTCACTGTACCATCACCATCACTACTGTGGTGTTGTGCTGCCACTCTAGTTCACTGTACCACCACCATCACTACTGTGGTGTTGTGCTGCCACTCTAATTCACTGTACCATCACCATCACTAGTGTGGTGTTGGGCTGCCACTCTAGTTCACTGTACCACCACTATCACTACTGTGGTGTTGTGCTGCCACTCTAGTTCACTGTACCATCACCATCACTACTGTGGTGTTGTGCTGCCACTCTAGTTCACTATACCACCACAATCACTACTGTGGTGTTATGCTGCCACTCTAGTTCACTGTACCACCACCATCACAACTGTGGTTTTGTTCTGCTACTCTAGTTTACTGTACCACCACCATCACTACTGTGGTGTTGTGCTGCCACTCTAGTTCACTGTACCTCCACCATCATCACTACTGTGGTGTTGTGCTGCCACTCTAGTTCACTGTACCACCACCATCATTACTGTGGTGTTGTGCTGCCACTCTAGTTCACTGTACCATCACCATCACTACTGTGGTGTTGTGCTGCCACTCTAGTTCACTGTACCATCACCATCACTACTGTGGTGTTGTGCTGCCACTCTAGTTCACTGTACCATCACCATCACTACTGTGGTGTTGTGCTGCCGCTCTAGTTCACTGTACCATCACTACTGTGGTGTTGTGCTGCCACTTTAGTTCACTGTACCACCACCATCACTACTGTGGTGTTGTGCTGCCACTTTAGTTCACTGTACCACCATCATCACTACTGTGGTGTTGTGCTGCCACTCTAGTTCACTGTACCACCACCATCATTACTGTGGTGTTGTGCTGCCACTCTAGTTCACTGTACCATCACCATCACTACTGTGGTGTTGTGCTGCCACTCTAGTTCACTGTACCATCACCATCACTACTGTGGTGTTGTGCTGCCACTCTAGTTCACTGTACCATCACCATCACTACTGTGGTGTTGTGCTGCCACTCTAGTTCACTGTACCATCACCATCACTACTGTGGTGTTGTGCTGCCACTCTAGCTCACTGTACCACCACCATCACTACTGTGGTGTTGTGCTGCCACTCTAGTTCACTGTACCATTACCATCACTACTGTGGTGTTGTGCTGCCACTCTCTTTCACTGTACCATCACTACTGTGGTGTTGTGCTGCCACTCTAGTTCACTGTACGATCACTACTGTGGTGTTGTGCTGCCACTCTAGTTCACTGTACCATCACTACTGTGGTGTTGTGCTGCCACTCTAGTTCACTGTACCATCACCATCACTACTGTGGTGTTGTGCTGCCACTCTAGTTCACTGTACCACCACCATCACTACTGGGGTGTTGTGCTGCCACTCTAGTTCACTGTACCATCACCATCACTACTGTGGTGTTGTGCTGCCACTTTAGTTCACTGTACTATCACTATCACCATCACTACTTTGGTGTTGTGCTGCCACTCTAGTTCACTGTACCACTACCATCACTAATGTGGTGTTGTGCTGCCACTCTAGTTCACTGTACCATCACCATCACTACTCTTGTGTTGTGCTGCCACTCTAGTTCACTGTACCATCACCATCACAACCGTGGTGTTGTGCTGCCACTCTAGTTCACTGTACCATCACTACTGTGGTGTTGTGCTGCCACTCTAGTACACGGTACCACCACCATCACTACTGTGTTGTTGTGCTGCCACTCTAGTTCACTGTACCACCACCATCACTACTGTGGTGTTGTGCTGCCACTCTAGTTCACTGTACCACCACCATCACTACTGTGGTGCTGTGCTGCCACTCTAGTTTACTGTACCATCACTACTGTGGTGTTGTGCGGCTACTCTAGTTCACTGTACCATCACTACTGTGGTTGTTGTGCTGCCACTCCAGTTCACTGTACCATCACTACTGTGGTGTTGTGCTGCCTCTCTAGTTCACTGTACCATCACTACTGTTGTGTTGTGCTGCCACTCTAGTTCACTGTACCACAACCATCACTACTTTGGTGTTGTGCTGCCACTCTAGTTCACTGTACCACCACCATCAGTACAGTGGTGTTGTGCTGCCACTCTAGTTCACTGTACCATCACCATAACTCTTGCATCACCATGGACTGCGTGTTTTGATGCCAATGTAATTTAAGGACAGACTTTTATCACTATATCATCATAACTTCACTATCTTTCGTATTTATACTTTGGTATCATATACCTGACAATTACGGCTGTATCCCCATCAATGATATATCTTCTCAGTACTGTCACCTATCATTGCTGTATCACTATAGCTGCACTATCAGCTTTATATATCACCATCACCTAAGGCCCCACACTTGGGGTCATATACTGACCATGTTGAGTAACAAATTGTTGGTGTCACTATATGACAGCTGTTGTCACTGTTTTATCACCAACGGCTCACTATCACATAACACTGTCACTACTACACCAACATCATTTCACTTTCTCTGCATTATCACCTCACACTGATATATTTCCTCCTTACATTCACTGATATATCACTATCACTGCTACAGCACCACCCCTCCGTTGTGCCTCCTTGCCGTGGTGAGGGGCTCACGTACACCTTCCTGGGACCGGTGTGGGTTGCCTGTGCCCCCTCTTTGGGTGGTGCATGTGGTGAAGGGCACCATGTAGGGGCCTTGTGAGCCATCGGACCACCCGCTGAAGGGGTCGCCTGTGAAAGGCCGCCCTGAGTGAATGGTTGGGTGTCCAGGCTGGGGCAATAGGGGGACTGGGGTCTTAGCACCAGTGTGGGAGAATGAACGAAGTAGTAGGACTCCCCTGTTGAAAAGGGGGAGCACCACTGGGGACGACACACCCTTCCTGCACTGGCCTGCGCTCGGCCTCCCTGGCTGCCCTGGTAGGTGGTATCCCTTGGTTCCGGGTCCCATCCCTTTTGTGTTGGTTTGCTATATGGATGACGACTTGACTACTCCTAACCAGGCTCATGGGGTGGGCAACCATGCCCCTAGGTCGGACCGTCCTGGAAGACCGGGATCTGTAGCCCCCGCTACAGAGCCTGGTTTAGGCCCAGACCGGACTCTTCCTCCCTGCTCCCCTCCCTCCTCTGTGGTTGGGTCGAGCCCCAAGCCTGCTGTGGTGACCGTCTCGTCCCCTTGCACGGCTCCATCTCTTCTTGCGACTACTGAACCTTTCAACCCGTCTCTCTACGGGTTCTCATCGCCGTACCCGCCACGACCGCTCTCGTATGCTCCCTTCCCATCCTACTTCGTTCCATGCTTTGTTTGGTCCTGCTACATGGACTAAATAATTTGACCTCCAATCTTTGGACTCAACTCCTCCTGATGATTTTTCCCTTCATAGGCATCTTGTCGACTCCGTGGATGCCTCTGTCACCTTCAACCCCACTCGACTTGGTACCCGTGTCGTTGCTGCTCCATCTCAGGATGCGGCCACTCGCTTGGCCGCCTTATCCTGCCTTGGTGAAACCCCTGTTCGGGTCTCGAAGAACGTCCGGTTGAATGCCAGTGTGGGCACTGTTCTCCTCCCGCACCATGTTGCGACCGGTGTTAGGGATCTCAGGGACTGCCACGAGGATATCAAGCATGTCCTCGAGACCCAGGGTCATTCTGTCCTCCAGGTGGAGACATTTACTCGTCCCCCTCGCGGTCATCGCCGTCTGCCTCTTCGGGTTGTGAAGGTTACCTTTGATGGTAGGACCCTTCCATCCTCTGTTATTCTTGCTGGTACCAGGTGCTCCGTTCAGGAATATATTCCCTCTCCGAGGCTCTGCGGTAAGTGCTGGAAGTTTGGGCATGGTACCCTCAAATGCAATAGTCCTGTCTCTCTCTGTCCCCTGTGTGGAAGCGAGAGTCACTCTAAGTTGGAGTGCACTTCTCCCCAGGCCCGCTGCCTCAATTGCGGTGAGGCCCACCCTACCTTCTCCCATGCGTGTATTCGTTACAAACTTGAGGCGGCTGTCCTCAACTTGAAGCACCGGGACCATTTGTCTTTTCCTAAGGCTCGGCGCCAAGTTCATCGTCTCCCCTCTTTCGCCGGTGTCTCCTATGCTCGCATGGTGTGCTCTTCCTCTCCTCGTCCTTTCCACCTTCCTCAGTCCCACAACCGGTTCCAAGCCTTAGACCCGGACACGCCCACCACCACCTCCCCTGTTTTCCTCCGTTCTATCCCGAAGGGTCCCCCTCCTGGTTCTCTGTCTAGGGGCTCCCCTCCTTTCTACCCAGTCTGTCACGTCTCCTGTGTCTTCTATTTCCTCTCCTTCCAGTCCTCCTTCCCGTCCTTCTCCTCCGTCTCTTGGCTCTCCACGCCGCCTGACTGTGAGGGCCGACGTCCATCGCTCTCCTGATGGATGTGTTGCTCGCTCTCGATCTTCTTCTCCTATCAAGACACTGGAGTCTGTTGCCCAGTACGTTGCTGCTGGGACGCCTGTGTCTTTGAGTCAGAAGCGGAAACCTGGCTCCTCTCCTTCCTCCTTCCCTGTCGGTAAGAAAGCTTCGCTTTCTTCTTCACCCCCCTATCTCTGATTCTATCATTCCTTCCCCTCCCGCTTCGGTGGTGGTGCCCACTGTTCCTACTGTGGGGGGTTTCTTCAGCCCCTGGTTCCATCTCGGTTACTGCCCTTGCTGAGGTGCGCTCCCCTTTTTCTGCCCCCCCTCCCCTTCCTTCTCCTCCAGACCCTGCTCGTCCACCTCTGGTCCGTCCTCCCGCTTCTTGCCCTCCTTTTTTACTCAGTTTACCCATGCCCCCTAACCCTGACTTCGCTGACCCTGATCCTGACTCTGTGCTTTTTTAGCGTGCTGTGTTCCTTCTTCACCTTTGTTTCTTCTTTGCTCTCTGTTGCTCTCCTCTCTCTCTTTGCTGATGTCTTTTCTCCAGTGGAACATCCATGGATTTTACGCCAATTTCCTTGACCTCCAACTTCTCATTTCACAGTTTTCGCCCCTTTGTGTCTATCTCCAGGAGCCGATGCTTGGTTCTCGTCCTGGTCGCTTCCGTGGCTATTCTTTTCTCTCCCCTCCCCCAGCTGTCGCTGGGGTCCATAATTCTTCTGCTCTCTTGATTCGTTCCGATGTTCCCTTTGTCCCCTTACTTTTTTCCTCGCCTCTCCACTGTTCTGCCGCCCGTATCTTTGTGCGTAGATGGTACACGGTTTGTTCTATTTATCTACCCCCCATTGTCCCACTTTCTCTTCCCGATCTTAAACACCTCCTAGACTCCTTGCCGGAGCCTGTGCTCCTGCTGGGTGATTTCAATTGTCGTCATGCCCTTTGGGGTGATGTGCTGACAAACACCCGGGGTCGCCTCCTTGAACCTTTCATCCTCTCTTCTTCCCTGTCCCTTCTTAATTCTGGTGAGCCCACTCATTTGGACTCTCGGACTCGCTCCCTTTCTTGTCTCGATCTTTCTCTGTGCTCGTCATCCCTTTCCTTAGATTCCGGGTGGCGATTCCTTGATGACCTCCATGGCAGTGACCATTTTCCTATCCTTGTCACTTTTTTCTCCTTTCGCCCTCCTCTCTCCTTCCCTAGGTGGCGGTTTGCCGAGGCTGACTGGCGCCTCTTTACTCTCCGTGCTACTATTTCCGACCTCTCCGTTTTACCTCTCCCTTGCGCCCTTCTTCTTTTTCATGACACTGTCTTTGACGCTGCCCTCCACTCTATTCCTCTTCCTCTCGGGGAATGCGGAAGTGCGTTCCCTGGTGGAGTTTGGACTGTGCTCGGGCTGTCCGCTGTAAGCGTGCAGCCTGGAGGAGACATCGCCGCCGGCAGACGGTTGAGTCTTTTCTTTTGTTTCGGAAGGCAAGTGCGGTGGCCCGTAGGACCATCCGTGCAGCTAAACGTGCTTGCTGGGAGTCTTATGTCTCCACCGTTACGTCTGAAACTCCTCTTCTACTGGTCTGGAAGCGTATCCGCAAGATTGCGGGTAAGTTCGTTCCCAATGTCTCGCCGGTCCTTTGCCTTCATGGTGCTCTTGTGGCGGACCCGTTGCAAGTTGCGACCTAACTGGGTTCCCATTTCTCCTCTGTTAGTTCTGGTTCTCATCTCCCCCAATCCTTCCTTCTTCGTAAGCATCTCCTTGAATCTCGTCCTTTAAATTTCTGTACTTATCTTCACCTTCCCTATAATGATCCCTTCTCTCTCTCTCTGAACTTCAATCTGCCCTAGCCCTTTGTGGTTCTACGGCAGCGGGCTCCGATGGCATTCATTATGAAATGCTTCGCCATCTCCCTCTGTGCACATCTCAGTATTTACTGAGTCTGTACAATCGGGTCTGAGAGTCGTTGTCAGTCCCTGAAGACTGGCTCGATGCTGTTGTCCTCCCTGTTCGGAAACCAGGGTCTCTCGGGTCATCCCCCAAGGACTTCCGCCCTATTGCTCTCAAAAGTTGTGTCTGCAAGCTCTTTGAACGTATGGTCAATGTTCGTTTGATGTGGTTCTTTGAACGTATGGTCAACGTTCATTTGATGTGGTTCTTAGAACACTATCGCCACCTCTCCCCTTCTTAATTTGGTTTTCGCAAGTGCCGCAGCACAACAGATGTCCTCGTGAACTTGGAGTTCTATATTCGTACTGCTTTTGCTGCGAAGACCTCCGTTGTTGCCGTCCTTTTTGACCTGGAAAAGGCTTACGACAATACCTGGCGGTATCATATTCTGTCTCAACTTCATTCTTTTGGTCTTCGTGGGAACCTCCCTCTCTTCCTCCGGAGCTTCCTCTCTCGTCGTTCCTTTCGTGTGCGGCTTGGTACTGCTCTCTCTCTGCCCCTTTTCAGCAGTATGAGGGTGTACCCCAGGGTAGTGTTCTGAGCACTACTCTTTTTCAAGTTGCCCTCAACGGTCTTCTTTCCTCTCTTCCTTCTGGCGTCTTCTCTGCTTTCTATGTTGATGATCTTACCCTTTGCTGTCGGGGTGATGATTTCCCTCTCCTTCAACAGCGGCTTCAACTTGCGATTGATGCCGTGTCGTCTTGGGACACCGATCATGGCTTCAAGTTCTCTGCGTCTAAGACTTGTGCTATGACTTTTACTCGGAAACGGGTCGTTCTTCGTCCCTCTTTGTCACTTTATGGTCATCCCATTGTGTACAGGGATTCCGCGAAGCTTTTGGGGTTAGTCTTTGACACTCGTTTGTCTTGGTCAGCCCATATCTCTTACCTCCGAGTTGAATGCTCTAAGGCCCTTAACCTCCTTAAGGTTTTGTCCCATACTTCTTGGGGAGCGGATAGGCGCACGCTTCTCTATTTACACTCCTCTCTCGTCCTGTCTAAACTCGATTATGGTTGCCCTGAATACTCTTCTGCTTCTCCTTCTACTCTTCGCCGTCTTGATGCTTTGCACCATACTGGGTTGCGTCTCGGCTCTGGTGCCTTTCGTTCGACTCCCGCCCTTAGTTTGTATGTTGACACTGGCTTTCTCTCTCTTCAGGACCGCCGTGATCGCTACTGTCTTTGCTATCTTGTGCGGTCCTTCCAACATCCTTTCTCTCGCCTCTGTCGTGCATTGACTTTTTCTCCTCTTGTGGTTCCTGCTCCTCTTCATTGTCTCCCACTTTCTGTCCGGTTATCTCGCTTACAGGATTCTCTTTCTGTTCATATTTCTAATGTTTCTTCTTGTATTGTTCCTTCCTTACCTCCGTGGAGAGTCCCCCTTCCCAAGTTTTGTACGTCCTTGACTTGTATTACTAAAGCCTTTACCCCTCCTACAATTCTAAAGCCTCTTCCTTGAGCACTTTTCTTTGCACTCCCACTCTATTTCCATCTTCACTGATGGGTCTAAGTCTGCGGACGGTGTGGGCTACTCTGTTGTTTTTCCTGACCGTACTTATATGTGTCGCCTCCCTTCAGAGGCTAGCATCTTTACGGCAGAACTTTATGCTATTCTCTATGCTCTTCGTCTCTTGCTTTCTCATTCTCATTCCTCCTTTGTGGTTGTAGTTGATTCTCGTAGTGCCCTCATGGCTCTAGGGTCCTTTAATCCTGTCCATCTGGTGGTCATCGAGATTCAACATTGGCTGTTTCTTATTTCTAGTAAATTTAAATCAGTAGAGTTTTGCTGGGTTCCCAGACATATTGGTGTTTCTTTCAATGAGCGTGTGGATGCTGCCGCTAAGGAAACTATCCGTTCTTGTCCCATCTCCCGTAAAGGTATTCCTTATTCCGACTTTTATCCTGTTATTCATTCTTCCATTCTTGCCCGTTGGCAGGGTTGTTGGTCCTCTGTGGTTGGTAACAAGCTGCGTACTCTCAAACGTAGTGTGTCCCCGTGGCCTTCCTCCTACCACCGTAACCGGTGGTGGGAAACTGCTTTGGCACGGCTGCGGGTTGGTCATACCCGCTTAACCCACAGTCACTTAATGGAGCGCCGCCCTGCTCCTTATTGTCCGAATTGCGTTATCCCTCTTACAGTTGTGCATATCCTTGTTGAATGTCCTGACTTCCAGGACGAGCGTGTGTCTTGCTTTCCAACCGTCCCTCGCGGTCACTTGTCCCTCGATAGAATTCTGGGTGAATCGGATACTTTTGATATCGTTCGCCTTATGCATTTTTGTTCTCGTATTGGCATTCTTGGTGATATTTAGTGCCCTCTGATTATTTCACACTTTGATGGTGCTACATAGCCTTCCCGGTTTGGTGCCTTCTTTTGGTAATTACCTTACCTTGCTACAGCACCACTACCTCACCATCACCGTCATATCACTATCACCTCAGTATCACTGCTATATCACCACTATACTATCACTGCTATATCACCACTATACTATTACTGCTATATCGCCTCACTATCACAGCTATATCACCTCACTATCACAGCTATATTACCATCACCTCACAATCACTCAGGTGTGTTGTGTTATTGCAATACTGGACCATGGTGTGTTGTGATATTACCATACTGGTCTATGGTGTGTTGTGATATTACCATATTGGTCCATGGTGTGTTGTGATATTACCATACTGGTCCATGGTGTGTTGTGATATTACCATACTGGTTCATGGTGTGTTGTGGTATTACCATACTGGTCCATGGTGTGTTGTGATATTACCATACTGGTCCATGGTGTGTTGTGATATTACCATACTGGTCCATGGTGTGTTGTGATATTACCATACTGGTCCATGGTGTGTTGTGATATTACCATACTGGACCATGGTGTGTTGTGATATTACCATACTGGTCTATGGTGTGTTGTGATATTACCATATTGGTCCATGGTGTGTTGTGATATTACCATACTGGTCCATGGTGTGTTGTGATATTACCATACTGGTTCATGGTGTGTTGTGGTATTACCATACTGGTGTATGGTGTGTTGTGATATTACCATACTGGTCCATGGTGTGTTGTGGTATTACCATATGGGTGTGAGGTGGTGTTATGACCACACATACACCAGAATGATCATACTGTAGCTGGTGTATGATGTGCTCAAACTGTATAGTGATATCTTGGCTGATTAGCCTAGTATCACGAATATTAAATTATGTAGTTATTCTTTTTTCGACAACACACTAGTATTAAATGTGTCAATGTATTTCACATATATCTATGTATATTATATATCTGTACTATAAGTCCTTGCCATGTGTTTGTGGATATATATTAGAAGTCTAGTGAATAGCAGTAGCCTAATGTCATGTAGCTTGAAAAACATCCGTATATGCTTATATTATGGAATGCTACATAATGCTGTATAGGAAATATTATGTGAATTATGATGGAGAATGTATAAATTTAGGTCTCGGATGTATTACTCTCATGTATACTGTGTAATTTCCCTTTCATTATTGTTCATTGAATTATCCTCTAACATTAAATTAGATTTTGGCACTGTTAGATGTATACCACAGACATGGTTTTGATACACATGTTGTATATATATACTTTATATTGTATTCATATATACTTATGTATAATGGCTGGGGGCAGACGTCTTGAAATCCTCCCTTAACCCCTCCTCCCCTCTCCCGCCAGTGTTACCATGTCTTGCCAATATGAATTCTTTGTTTACATATTTTTATATCATGATATAATCTTTAATGTACTGAATTTTTTATATGTATTATTATGTAAGGTTGTGTATTATAGCCTTTATTTTGTGTATATATGAATTACAAGTTCTTGATCGAGATATGTCTGTATATGAGCTTGAGATATTTGAAAGAGAGGAGTCAGCTGACTCATAGAGGTGGATACAGTGTAGCTTCCGGCCAGCATGGCTCTGGGCGGTCACTCTTTGATTTTCTCAGTCGAGCACATGTGTTGCCGCTACAGTCCGGGTTTTGTGACCTTATTTGTGTCATTTGACTGCTAGGATATTTGTCATGTTGCAGTAATGTATACCATGGATCAATTCTACCATTGTGCATCCTTTATACCAGGTGGTAGGTGCTGTTATATATCTTAGTGAGGTGGGTACCCGAGGATCTTAAGTGATGCCATTGTGCTGTATATGATATTGATTCCTCATACCTCATTTGTTAATGGTTGTGACACCACCACCACCCTGTATTGGTATTAGCAGTATAATAGGCGCTAGTGTCCCACTGCACCACGATAGAGCCTGGCGTCAGCTAGTGCTGATTGTATGCAGTTTTGAGACCTGTTGATGATCATGCCCAGCTTTGAGAAGCTGGATAAATCATTGAGTGTGAGTTTAAAGATTGTATTCTTTTTCATGTTATGTTCATTTATGTCAATGCCCAGTAAACTGGAATATTTTTTGTTAGCCTTTCATTCCCCTAGACACTTATTGATATTTGGCGAGGTTATGTTTTCCATTGATGCTGTAGGTTACTCCACCCTTAGTATATATATATATATATATATATATATATATATATATATATATATATATATATATATATAAAACAGTGGTACCTCGCATAACGATTGCCCCAAAAGACGAATATTTTGGGTAACGAACGGCCCGATCGGCGTCAAATCGTCCCGTATGACGAACGCTGGTTTGAGTAACGTCAACACCACATGGTGGGGTCGCGCTGCTTCTTGCACATTCTTAGATGCTTCCGACAATGCACATAAATTATGTTGGTCTTGTTTAAAGATGCTAATGATGCTGGGATATAAAAGGGTGACTGCTGAGATGTTGCAAAGCATTGACGTTTTTGTAGGAAAAAAGAAATGAAATGTCTGATATACAACAAATGTCAAAGAGGTTCGTTCGGTGTTCGGCAGGTAGGCTGCTCCATTATAACAATCTTTCTTTGTTTCAAATGTGTTCCATTTGTTTTTTTATTTGTCATTTACGTCTCAATAATGGAGAAGCCTACCTTACATACACTGAATAAACCATTATTACATTTTCCTTTCTTCAAATGTGTTCAATATTTATTTTTCATTTGTCTTATAGCAAAAGGTTCGTTCGGTGGTCAGCAGGTAGGCTGCTCCATGTTTCTTACATACAAAAAATGTAAATAATAAAAAAAATGAAGAATTTTGAAAACTAGTATAAATGTCAAAAAGGTTCGTTCGGTGGTCTACATGTCGGCTGCTCCATGTTTCTTAAAAAAAAAAAAAAACGAAAAATTAAAGAACTGTTGAAACAATTTGAAAAATGGACAAATGTCATAAAAGTTCGTTCAGTGTTTGTCGGGTAGGCTGCTCCATTATTGAGACGTAAGTGACAAATACAAAACAAATGGATCACATTTGAAACAAAGAAAGATTGTCATAATGGAGCAGCCTACCCAACAAACACTGAACAAACCTTTTGTTATAACGAATATGAAAGACAAGGGCTGCTGGCTGGGTTAGTACTGCGTGAGCAACCATTTGTGGCACACACGGCTCTGGCTCTCAAACACCTGTCCCACACGGTGTTGAAAGACTGCGCTCAGTCGGTGCAATTCAGACCCTATTGCTTGAAGAACATAAGGGTCATAACATTGGTGAAGCTAGGCGCAATAAGGGCTTAACACAACGGTCGGATGCCAGTGATACAGCACCTATGAGGATGATACAGCGAGCGTATGCAGGTGTAGCTCTGAGCCCCACCCTTGCCATCTCTAATGTATATAGATGATACATAGATGAATCGTTTTCTGCGTTCAGTGATGATGCATCTGATACAAGTAGCATAGATGAACAGTGTTAGCGGCTTCCATGGTGGTGGTGTTCATTGATATTTTCAAGAATACCTGAATCTCTTCCTGACTGATGGACACTCTTTGAGGCTAGCTGAATCTCTTCCTGACTGATGGACACTCTTTGAGGCTAGCTGAATCTCTTCCTGTGTGGGACCTTACAAAGCGATCTTTTCAAGACTACCTTACAAATTGAGCTTTTCCTATAATCGTTTCAATACTACTTTATGCTTTACAAGCTTGGCTACATACCACCTACAAGTACTAAAGCCAAGGGTGCACGCGAGTGCGTTATTTGCAAGCACACAAAACGATGAAACAGGAAACGAAAATCTATCTGTAGCTGGTGCAAGGAGAGCAAAGTCGCGCTGTGTACGATGGACTACTTCGTTGACTATTACACACCTCCAAAGTACTGAGTGTGTAATACAGTGTGTTACTGTGTAAATAGTATGTGAAACTGTACATATTGTAATAGTGAATTTTTACCACGTAATATTGTGACAATAAACATTTATTGGGACACATTACTGACACATGTATCACAGTTTCATGGAAAATTATGAACATTCTACTGTATACATATTGTAAAGGTCACAAATATGCATCATATACGATAAAAGAAACAAATAAAACCGCATTGGAAATGCATAGAAAAAATATTTGAAAATATATTTGTGGCAAAACGCGGTGCTTGAATGGCCTGCGCGACCGTGTCTGGGAGCTTCACACACAGGCGGCCAAGCCCTGATGACGTCACAGCGCACCTTGTCCACGCCCTCACAGCCAAAATAAGTGGAATTTGGTAATTATTTTTACATAGACATGTTCAGGGACGGTAATTTATCATTTTACAAAGAAAAATTATATTTTGGGGAACATTTGATGTCATGCACACTGGGGAAATTTCACAATAAACACAGTGCATCACACTGGTTACATGGGGGACACTCGTTTTGTATGACGTCCGTTTCACATGACGAACATGGAACGGATTAAATTCGTTATGCGAGGTACCACTGTATATATATATATATATATATATATATATATATATATATATATATATATATATATATATATATATATATATATATATATATATATATAACTGAAAACTCACACCCCAGAAGTGACTCGAACCCATACTCCCAGAAGCAACGCAACTGGTATGTACAAGACGCCTTAATCCACTTGACCATCACGACCGGACATAATGAGGTGATAGCCGAGGCTATTTGAACCACCCCACCGCCGGCACTCGGATAGTTATCTTGGGCATAGCATTTTACCAAATCACCTCATTCTTTGGGGCACACGTGAGGAACACAAATGCGAACAAGCCTGAATGGTCCCCAGGACAATATGCAACTGAAAACTCACACCCCAGAAGTGACTCGAACCCATACTCCCAGAAGCAACGCAACTGGTATGTACAAGACGCCTTAATCCACTTGACCATCACGACCGGACATAATGAGGTGATAGCCGAGGCTATTTGAACCACCCCACCGCCGGCACTCGGATAGTTATCTTGGGCATAGCATTTTACCAAATCACCTCATTCTTTGGGGCACACGTGAGGAACACAAATGCGAACAAGCCTGAATGGTCCCCAGGACAATATGCAACTGAAAACTCACACCCCAGAAGTGACTCGAACCCATACTCCCAGAAGCAACGCAACTGGTATGTACAAGACGCCTTAATCCACTTGACCATCACGACCGGACATAATGAGGTGATAGCCGAGGCTATTTGAACCACCCCACCGCCGGCACTCCGATAGTTATCTTGGGCATAGCATTTTACCAAATCACCTCATTCTTCGTGGTCGTGATGGTCAAGTGGATTAAGGCGTCTTGTACATACCAGTTGCGTTGCTTCTGGGAGTATGGGTTCGAGTCACTTCTGGGGTGTGAGTTTTCAGTTGCATATTGTCCTGGGGACCATTCAGGCTTGTTCGCATTTGTGTTCCTCACGTGTGCCCCAAAGAATGAGGTGATTTGGTAAAATGCTATGCCCAAGATAACTATCCGAGTGCCGGCGGTGGGGTGGTTCAAATAGCCTCGGCTATCACCTCATTATGTCCGGTCGTGATGGTCAAGTGGATTAAGGCGTCTTGTACATACCAGTTGCGTTGCTTCTGGGAGTATGGGTTCGAGTCACTTCTGGGGTGTGAGTTTTCAGTTGCATATTGTCCTGGGGACCATTCAGGCTTGTTCGCATTTGTGTTCCTCACGTGTGCCCCAAAGAATGAGGTGATTTGGTAAAATGCTATGCCCAAGATAACTATCCGAGTGCCGGCGGTGGGGTGGTTCAAATAGCCTCGGCTATCACCTCATTATGTCCGGTCGTGATGGTCAAGTGGATTAAGGCGTCTTGTACATACCAGTTGCGTTGCTTCTGGGAGTATGGGTTCGAGTCACTTCTGGGGTGTGAGTTTTCAGTTGCATATTGTCCTGGCGACCATTCAGGCTTGTTCGCATATATATATATATATATATATATATATATATATATATATGGGGCTGAGCCCTAGTCGTTATTTCCGGAGCTCCGTTATTTCCGAAGTTAAGTCGGGTCGGGTAATTTTTCAAGTAACATTCAGGTAGGATATATTTTATACTGTATAACTAAAATTAAATAAAGTTCATTGTGTAATTGCATTCCAATTTAGTGCCACACCGACGATTAAGCCAGTTGTTGGCTGCTGCATGGATGATGTGTGAACACGGTCTGATCAAGCCCAGATGGGTGGGAAAAAATTGATTCATTCCTTTGTATTGCAAAATATTTCATGTATCAATCAGCAAGTTAATATTTTCTCAATAATATTTTAGAGATGTGTTTTGATTTACCCTGAACAGTGCAGGTAATGTATTTTTAATGTTACAACACAGGCTGTGGCGGCCATGCCATAACAATGGCGATCGAGCCTTGTCACTGAGAGCTAGCCAAGACGAAATATTTTGAGCTCACCTATTCTCTGCTGACGATAGAATATACATTTGCAGAGACTAATATGTAGCTTTTGTTGAAAAAAAACAATTAATATCTTGTAATACTATAATAAAATTGGTAAATTGACTTACTTTTAATGAAGCTGAAGATTACGAAGCTGTGAAGATTACGTCATCCTCTGCAGCACTTGTTTTATATTGTTTATATTGTATACAGGGTACATACTGTATGTACACTTATTTTCAGGCATATTTTAATAGAGTATCCTTCTGTTTCTTGATGTCACTTACTGTACTTTTCCCGATGTTAAACTCTGCTGCTGCTCGTGCATGAGAATATCCTTTATCAAGTTTCTTAATTAACTCCAGCTTCTGTGCAACCGTCATGCGCTTCCTTTGGGTAACTTTTGGCATTTTTGTAAATTAAAAAGAAGATCACAATTACAGTACAGTAATATCCTTCACAATTGAAGCTAGCCGCGCGAGTTCAGAGTAAACAATGGAAACACATGACCCGGCGGAGTACATTCTAGGTCCGAGGGAAAAAAAATACCTAGTGCCTATACTATAAAAGGTATTTAATAAGAAAACAAAGACTTTTGCTTAATAAAAACTTTCAAAATATTTTATTAATAATAATTTACAATTTTCTTCATTAAAGTGAATCATTTTAAAAGAAAATTAAGAAGTAATATATGACTCTGGACGATCCAGGTCGGTGGCCTGGTCGCCATGTGAGGGGACGCTGATGCCACAACAAACCCAATACCGACAGACCGTCGGTAATATCGACCGCAGACCGGTATAGCAGGCTCCAGATACCGGTCTCCCAAACCGGTCGTTAATACCGGCAGATCTATATAAAAGAGGCCGTTAAATTGAGTGGATACTTTATATAGGGAAGGGAGTACCACCTCTGGCTGGAAGAAGGCGGACTCATAGCCTCGAAGGAAACCACGCATTGGAGGGAATGTAGGTCCCCTCCAATACAGTTTCTGTGTGCTTTGTGTAATATATATATATATATATATAATATATATATATATATATATATATATATATATATATATATATATATATATATATATATATATTATATATATATATATTATATATATATATATATTATATATATATATATATTATATATATATATATATTATATATATATATATATTATATATATATATATATTATATATATATATATATTATATATATATATATTATATATATATATATATTATATATATATATATATATTATATATATATATATATTATATATATATATATATTATATATATATATTATATATATATATATATATATATATATATATATATATATATATATATATATATATATATATATATATATATATATTATATATATATATATATATTATATATATATATATATGTTTCATTGAATATGACCGCATATTCTGTATTTATTATTTTCTGGTTTAGGGCTTCTATCCCTCTAACTATTTTCTTAGCATCAGGGCTTAATTGGAATAGGAGTTCTCCAAAACTCATTTTCGTACTTTTAAGGTGAAGAAAAGAAGTGATTTACTATAGAGTGTATTACACTTATTTGTATAATTTGCACGACGTTTCGAACCTCCATGGTTCATTCTCAAGTGAACAGATCTTACAATACTAGTTGATTTTATACCCGCATTAGGTCAGGTGATAATACAATGAAGGTGAAAAACATGGGGGAATACATAAGGGATAAACATAGGGGCTGCAGAAGGCTTATTGGCCCATACGAGGCATCTCCTATCTAAACACAAAGATTAATCCAGTGTAATTGGCCTGTTATGTTGGACATTGTCTTCTGTGTTGGCATCGATATGTTCTTGTCTTGTCCTTACTCTCATGGTGGGTAGAGTAAATAGTTCCGTGATTTGGGTGTTCATGGTAGGTCGCTCTATTCTTATGTGAATTGCCTCAAGAATTTGTAATCTTCTTGAATCTTGGGTTTTGTCTATTATGCAAGTATTCTTGTTCAACATTTCTCTTGTTAGAGTAATGTCATGGGCTTGTCTCATGTGATTCCTAGGGGCACCAGATTGAAGATGGCATGTCAAACGCTTCGTCAGCTTGGTCGACGTCATACCTATGTACTTACATTGAAGGTTACATCCTTCGTGGGGGCAAGTGTACATGTATACAACGCTTGACTGCTGTAGAGGGTTCTCCGTCGGCTTCGGGCTGTTTTTGATAAGGAGTTCGGAAGTCTTCTTGGTTTTGTAGAATATTATCAGGTTTATGTTTTGGTTAGGAGTAGTGCTTTTTACTCCTTTACGGATTATTTCTTTCATTATTCTTTCCTCTTTTATATGTTCACTGTGCATGGTTGATTTGTAATATAATTTTATTAGGGGTGTTGTGGTTTCTGTTCTAGGTTCTGAATTATACCAACGGTCCAAGTGTCTTCTTATAGCAGCGTTTATTTCCGCGTTGCTATATCCGTTGTTCACCAATACCTGAGTTACTCTTTCAAACTCTCTACTCACGTTGCTCCATTCAGAGCAGTGGGTAAGCGCTCGACGAATATAAGCATTGAGAACACTGGCTTTGTATCTTTGGGGGCACTCACTTCTACCGTTCAGGCATAATCCTATGTTGGTGGGCTTGGTATATACGTTGGTGCTTAAAGAGGTTCCTGTTTTTGTTATTAGTACATCCAAGAATGGCAGACTGTTATTTTCACTATTTTCATGTGTAAATCGGAGTACTGACTCTCTCTCTAGGTGTCTTTTTAGGTCAATTAGTTCATCTGAGTCTTTTACTATTACGAATATGTCATCTACATAACGGCAGTATACAGTTGGTTTTTGTCTGCTACTGAAGACCCTATCTTCGATGGTTCCCATATAAAAATTAGCAAATAAAACTCCTAAGGGGGAGCCCATTGCTACTCCGTCTATTTGTAAATACATGTCTCCTTGTGGACTGATGAAAGGGGCTTCCTTTGTACATGCTTCGAGAAGACTTTTCAAGTGTGGCTCAGGTATGTCTAATTTGGGGGTGCTCTCGTCTCTGTATACTCTGTCCAGTATCATTCCTATAGTTGTGTCGACTGGGACGTTGGTAAAAAGGGATTCAACGTCCAGGGAAGCGATGATTCCATCGGGCTGGGTAGATTTGATCAATTCTAGGAAATCTGCTGATGATTGTAGACTAAACTTACTTGGAGTGTATGGAGTTAGGAGTTCATTGAGTTTCTTTGCCAGGTGATAAGTTGGGGTTGGTATTTGGCTGATTATAGGGCGTAGTGGGTTACCTGGTTTATGCGTCTTAACATTGCCGTAGGCATATCCTAAGCCATAGTCGCCTTGAAGTTTATTGAAATGCACACTACCTTTCTTTGCGTTGATTGCTGTAATTGTTTTGTTTACTTTCCGCTTAAGGTCTTCTACGGGGTTCCTCGTGATTCGTTGAAATTTGGAGTCGTCACTTAGGATGTCGCTAATTTTGTTCATGTATTCATGGGTAGGAATCGATACATATGCTGCTGTTTTGTCGGCTTTTCTTATTGTTACGTCTTTCAGGTTTTTTAGTTGTTTCGCTGCTTCTTTGAGTCGTGGGGTTAAGATTATAGATGAATATGTTCCTCGTTTTTTCCCTGCTTCTGCAAGTAGTTCAGCTTGAAGTGTGTCAGTGGTGATGACTTTTTTGTTGTCTTCTAGCTTATGGATATCGTCCAGAAGCATTTCGATTTCCAGGCGTTTTTTATGCATCTTTGGTTTAGATAAGAATTGACAATTTAGACCAAGATTTAAGGGGTCTCGTTGGTCCTGGGTAAGATCATAAGAAGTCAGGTTAAAGTAGCCATCTTTAGGACGAGGGATTTTTAGCTATCCACCGTTAAGGGATGTTAACTTACGGAGTGTCTTTGTTTCTACAAGAGTTTTATGTGTGTTGTTGAAACAACAACATAAAACTCTTGTAGAAACAAAGACACTCCGTAAGTTAACATCCCTTAACGGTGGATAGCTAAAAATCCCTCGTCCTAAAGATGGCTACTTTAACCTGACTTCTTATGATCTTACCCAGGACCAACGAGACCCCTTAAATCTTGGTCTAAATTGTCAATTCTTATCTAAACCAAAGATGCATAAAAAACGCCTGGAAATCGAAATGCTTCTGGACGATATCCATAAGCTAGAAGACAACAAAAAAGTCATCACCACTGACACACTTCAAGCTGAACTACTTGCAGAAGCAGGGAAAAAACGAGGAACATATTCATCTATAATCTTAACCCCACGACTCAAAGAAGCAGCGAAACAACTAAAAAACCTGAAAGACGTAACAATAAGAAAAGCCGACAAAACAGCAGCATATGTATCGATTCCTACCCATGAATACATGAACAAAATTAGCGACATCCTAAGTGACGACTCCAAATTTCAACGAATCACGAGGAACCCCGTAGAAGACCTTAAGCGGAAAGTAAACAAAACAATTACAGCAATCAACGCAAAGAAAGGTAGTGTGCATTTCAATAAACTTCAAGGCGACTATGGCTTAGGATATGCCTACGGCAATGTTAAGACGCATAAACCAGGTAACCCACTAAGCCCTATAATCAGCCAAATACCAACCCCAACTTATCACCTGGCAAAGAAACTCAATGAACTCCTAACTCCATACACTCCAAGTAAGTTTAGTCTACAATCATCAGCAGATTTCCTAGAATTGATCAAATCTACCCAGCCCGATGGAATCATCGCTTCCCTGGACGTTGAATCCCTTTTTACCAACGTCCCAGTCGACACAACTATAGGAATGATACTGGACAGAGTATACAGAGACGAGAGCACCCCCAAATTAGACATACCTGAGCCACACTTGAAAAGTCTTCTCGAAGCATGTACAAAGGAAGCCCCTTTCATCAGTCCACAAGGAGACATGTATTTACAAATAGACGGAGTAGCAATGGGCTCCCCCTTAGGAGTTTTATTTGCTAATTTTTATATGGGAACCATCGAAGATAGGGTCTTCAGTAGCAGACAAAAACCAACTGTATACTGCCGTTATGTAGATGACATATTCGTAATAGTAAAAGACTCAGATGAACTAATTGACCTAAAAAGACACCTAGAGAGAGAGTCAGTACTCCGATTTACACATGAAAATAGTGAAAATAACAGTCTGCCATTCTTGGATGTACTAATAACAAAAACAGGAACCTCTTTAAGCACCAACGTATATACCAAGCCCACCAACATAGGATTATGCCTGAACGGTAGAAGTGAGTGCCCCCAAAGATACAAAGCCAGTGTTCTCAATGCTTATATTCGTCGAGCGCTTACCCACTGCTCTGAATGGAGCAACGTGAGTAGAGAGTTTGAAAGAGTAACTCAGGTATTGGTGAACAACGGATATAGCAACGCGGAAATAAACGCTGCTATAAGAAGACACTTGGACCGTTGGTATAATTCAGAACCTAGAACAGAAACCACAACACCCCCAATAAAATTATATTACAAATCAACCATGCACAGTGAACATATAAAAGAGGAAAGAATAATGAAAGAAATAATCCGTAAAGGAGTAAAAAGCACTACTCCTAACCAAAACATAAACCTGATAATATTCTACAAAACCAAGAAGACTTCCGAACTCCTTATCAAAAACAGCCCGAAGCCGACGGAGAACCCTCTACAGCAGTCAAGCGTTGTATACATGTACACTTGCCCCCACGAAGGATGTAACCTTCAATGTAAGTACATAGGTATGACGTCGACCAAGCTGACGAGACGTTTGACATGCCATCTTCAATCTGGTGCCCCTAGGAATCACATGAGACAAGCCCATGACATTACTCTAACAAGAGAAATGTTGAACAAGAATACTTGCATAATAGACAAAACCCAAGATTCAAGAAGATTACAAATTCTTGAGGCAATTCACATAAGAATAGAGCGACCTACCATGAACACCCAAATCACGGAACTATTTACTCTACCCACCATGAGAGTAAGGACAAGACAAGAACATATCGATGCCAACACAGAAGACAATGTCCAACATAACAGGCCAATTACACTGGATTAATCTTTGTGTTTAGATAGGAGATGCCTCGTATGGGCCAATAAGCCTTCTGCAGCCCCTATGTTTATCCCTTATGTATCCCCCCATGTTTTTCACCTTCATTGTATTATCACCTGACCTAATGCGGGTATAAAATCAACTAGTATTGTAAGATCTGTTCACTTGAGAATGAACCATGGAGGTTCGAAACGTCGTGCAAATTATACAAATAAGTGTAATACACTCTATAGTAAATCACTTCTTTTCTTCACCTTAAAAGTACGAAAATGAGTTTTGGAGAACTCCTATTCCAATTAAGCCCTGATGCTACGAAAATAGTTAGAGGGATAGAAGCCCTAAACCAGAAAATAATAAATACAGAATATGCGGTCATATTCAATGAAACATGTTTGAAAGAAAACCTGCTGCCAGTATACACCAATATATATATATATATATATATATATATATATATATTGTGACGGGAAAGTGTTGGAGTATGGATGTTCGGCAGTCCTCCAATGGCAGGTGTCAATGCCTGGTCACACGTACAAAAAAAAGATAGACTGCTTGCCTGTTGTCTGTGGTAAGTTAGAGGGAGGAACACGTAAAACACAAAGTATGAACAATGAAACTTTAATATATTTACTTTAAACATAAATGAAAATAAAGACAAAATCTCAGGGGGAATGAAAAGTACAATAAAATAACAAAATGCAAAGACAATGTGAGACACAATAGTATAAAGGTGAAATGTTAAAATAGTGCTGAGAATATCGGCTATGGCTGAGACCTCCCTTCGTATACAAGCCAGTGAGCTTAGTATGCCAGAGAGAGATGTCAACTCTAAGAGCACAAAGAATATTCTGAAGTTGATAGCTGGTCAGGGCTCCGACGTCGATTCAGGTAGATGGCGTGGAGGTGCAGTGTGCAGGTGCGCGGTCGGCGTGTCACCAATCAGGAGCAGGCAGGCTGGAATCGGTAGTTTGCTGGTTGACGACAAGCTGGCGTGGAGGGTGTGTGGAGTAGGGGGGAACTTGGGTACGTTATGCCTCCTGGTCAAAATGTTTTGTGCTACCAGTGGACGTATCTTGAATGTAGCATCTTATACTTGTTAACTGGGCGTAACTTGAGGTAAGGAAGAGCAGGCTCAATCTCTCTAGAAAGAGATTATCGTCACAATATATATATTATACATATATATATATATATTATATTATATCTATAATATATATATATATATATATATATATATATATATATATATATATATATATATATATATATATATATATATATATATGTCGTACCTAGTAGCCAGAACGCACTTCTCAGCCTACTATGCAAGGCCTGATTTGCCTAATAAGCCAAGTTTTCATGAATTAATGTTTTTTCGACTATCTAACCTACCTAACCTAACCTAACTTTTTCGGCTACTTAACCAAACCTAATCTATAAAGATAAGTTAGGTTAGGTTAGGTAGGGTTGGTTAGGTTCGGTCATATATCTACGTTAATTTTAACTCCAATACAAAAAAATTGACCACATACATAATGAAATGGGTAGCTTTATCATTTCATAAGAAAAAAACTAGAGAAAATATTTTAATTCAGGAAAACTTGGCTTATTAGGCAAATCGGGCCTTGCATAGTAGGCTGAGAAGTGCGTTTTGGCTACTAGGTACGACATACATATACACATATATATATATATATATATATATATATATATATATATATATATATATATATATATATATATATATATATATATATATATATATATATATATATATATATATAACTTTTTAACACTCAACCCACCAGGAGACTCGAACCCTGGCCCACAGAGTGGCAGGTACACAAAGTATCCATTGCACCATACTTCAAAGCCATAAGAGAGGTAGGAATTCTGGGGTATTTAACCCACAGAACTCCATTCTCTCCCAGGCAATGAGATGATGAAGGACCTCTGGTGTTCTTTAATCGAGCCCTGTTATGTGGGAAAACTCGGTGTAAATGCTCAATGCACAGACTTGCCTATATAACTCGCAAGCTGAAGTTTATAACTTTTTAACACTCAACCCACCAGGAGACTCGAACCCTGGCCCACAGAGTGGCAGGTACACACAGTATCCATTGCACCATACTTCAAAGCCATAAGAGAGGTAGGAATTCTGGGGTATTTAACCCACAGAACTCCATTCTCTCCCAGGCAATGAGATGATGAAGGACCTCTGGTGTTCTTTAATCGAGCCCTGTTATGTGGGAAAACTCGGTGTAAATGCTCAATGCACAGACTTGCCTATATAACTCGCAAGCTGAAGTTTATAACTTTTTAACACTCAACCCACCAGGAGACTCGAACCCTGGCCCACAGAGTGGCAGGTACACACTGTATCCATTGCACCATACTTCAAAGCCATAAGAGAGGTAGGAATTCTGGGGTATTTAACCCACAGAACTCCATTCTCTCCCAGGCAATGAGATGATGAAGGACCTCTGGTGTTCTTTAATCGAGCCCTGTTATGTGGGAAAACTCGGTGTAAATGCTCAATGCACAGACTTGCCTATATAACTCGCAAGCTGAAGTTTATAACTTTTTAACACTCAACCCACCAGGAGACTCGAACCCTGGCCCACAGAGTGGCAGGTACACACTGTATCCATTGCACCATACTTCAAAGCCATAAGAGAGGTAGGAATTCTGGGGTATTTAACCCACAGAACTCCATTCTCTCCCAGGCAATGAGATGATGAAGGACCTCTGGTGTTCTTTAATCGAGCCCTGTTATGTGGGAAAACTCGGTGTAAATGCTCAATGCACAGACTTGCCTATATAACTCGCAAGCTGAAGTTTATAACTTTTTAACACTCAACCCACCAGGAGACTCGAACCCTGGCCCACAGAGTGGCAGGTACACACTGTATCCATTGCACCATACTTCAAAGCCATAAGAGAGGTAGGAATTCTGGGGTATTTAACCCACAGAACTCCATTCTCTCCCAGGCAATGAGATGATGAAGGACCTCTGGTGTTCTTTAATCGAGCCCTGTTATGTGGGAAAACTCGGTGTAAATGCTCAATGCACAGACTTGCCTATATAACTCGCAAGCTGAAGTTTATAACTTTTTAACACTCAACCCACCAGGAGACTCGAACCCTGGCCCACAGAGTGGCAGGTACACACTGTATCCATTGCACCATACTTCAAAGCCATAAGAGAGGTAGGAATTCTGGGGTATTTAACCCACAGAACTCCATTCTCTCCCAGGCAATGAGATGATGAAGGACCTCTGGTGTTCTTTAATCGAGCCCTGTTATGTGGGAAAACTCGGTGTAAATGCTCAATGCACAGACTTGCCTATATAACTCGCAAGCTGAAGTTTATAACTTTTTAACACTCAACCCACCAGGAGACTCGAACCCTGGCCCACAGAGTGGCAGGTACACACTGTATCCATTGCACCATACTTCAAAGCCATAAGAGAGGTAGGAATTCTGGGGTATTTAACCCACAGAACTCCATTCTCTCCCAGGCAATGAGATGATGAAGGACCTCTGGTGTTCTTTAATCGAGCCCTGTTATGTGGGAAAACTCGGTGTAAATGCTCAATGCACAGACTTGCCTATATAACTTGCAAGCTGAAGTTTATAACTTTTTAACACTCAACCCACCAGGAGACTCGAACCCTGGCCCACAGAGTGGCAGGTACACACTGTATCCATTGCACCATACTTCAAAGCCATAAGAGAGGTAGGAATTCTGTGGTATTTAACCCACAGAACTCCATTCTCTCCCAGGCAATGAGATGATGAAGGACCTCTGGTGTTCTTTAATCGAGCCCTGTTATGTGGGAAAACTCGGTGTAAATGCTCAATGCACAGACTTGCCTATATAACTTGCAAGCTGAAGTTTATAACTTTTTAACACTCAACCCACCAGGAGACTCGAACCCTGGCCCACAGAGTGGCAGGTACACACAGTATCCATTGCACCATACTTCAAAGCCATAAGAGAGGTAGGAATTCTGGGGTATTTAACCCACAGAACTCCATTCTCTCCCAGGCAATGAGATGATGAAGGACCTCTGGTGTTCTTTAATCGAGCCCTGTTATGTGGGAAAACTCGGTGTAAATGCTCAATGCACAGACTTGCCTATATAACTCGCAAGCTGAAGTTTATAACTTTTTAACACTCAACCCACCAGGAGACTCGAACCCTGGCCCACAGAGTGGCAGGTACACACTGTATCCATTGCACCATACTTCAAAGCCATAAGAGAGGTAGGAATTCTGGGGTATTTAACCCACAGAACTCCATTCTCTCCCAGGCAATGAGATGATGAAGGACCTCTGGTGTTCTTTAATCGAGCCCTGTTATGTGGGAAAACTCGGTGTAAATGCTCAATGCACAGACTTGCCTATATAACTCGCAAGCTGAAGTTTATAACTTTTTAACACTCAACCCACCAGGAGACTCGAACCCTGGCCCACAGAGTGGCAGGTACACACTGTATCCATTGCACCATACTTCAAAGCCATAAGAGAGGTAGGAATTCTGGGGTATTTAACCCACAGAACTCCATTCTCTCCCAGGCAATGAGATGATGAAGGACCTCTGGTGTTCTTTAATCGAGCCCTGTTATGTGGGAAAACTCGGTGTAAATGCTCAATGCACAGACTTGCCTATATAACTCGCAAGCTGAAGTTTATAACTTTTTAACACTCAACCCACCAGGAGACTCGAACCCTGGCCCACAGAGTGGCAGGTACACACTGTATCCATTGCACCATACTTCAAAGCCATAAGAGAGGTAGGAATTCTGGGGTATTTAACCCACAGAACTCCATTCTCTCCCAGGCAATGAGATGATGAAGGACCTCTGGTGTTCTTTAATCGAGCCCTGTTATGTGTGAAAACTCGGTGTAAATGCTCAATGCACAGACTTGCCTATATAACTTGCAAGCTGAAGTTTATAACTTTTTAACACTCAACCCACCAGGAGACTCGAACCCTGGCCCACAGAGTGGCAGGTACACACAGTATCCATTGCACCATACTTCAAAGCCATAAGAGAGGTAGGAATTCTGGGGTATTTAACCCACAGAACTCCATTCTCTCCCAGGCAATGAGATGATGAAGGACCTCTGGTGTTCTTTAATCGAGCCCTGTTATGTGGGAAAACTCGGTGTAAATGCTCAATGCACAGACTTGCCTATATAACTCGCAAGCTGAAGTTTATAATTTTTTAACACTCAACCCACCAGGAGACTCGAACCCTGGCCCACAGAGTGGCAGGTACACACTGTATCCATTGCACCATACTTCAAAGCCATAATAGAGGTAGGAATTCTGAGGTATTTAACCCACAGAACTCCATTCTCTCCCAGGCAATGAGATGATGAAGGACCTCTGGTGTTCTTTAATCGAGCCCTGTTATGTGGGAAAACTCAGTGTAAATGCTCAATGCACAGACTTGCCTATATAACTCATTATATAGGCAAGGTTATATAGGCAAGTCTTATATTAGGTTATATATATATCTACAGGAAAGACTGCTACCAAAATATATATATATATATATATATATATATATATATATATATATATATATATATATATATATATTATTAAATATGACCGAAAAAGTAAGATTAATAATTCTAACACGAAATCTTAAATTATTAATCTTACTTTTTCGGTCATATTTAATAATATATGTCTACAGGAAAGACTGCTACCAAAATATACTAATATATATATATATATATATATATATATATATATATATATATATATATATATATATATATGTCGTACCTAGTAGCCAGAACGCACTTCTCTGCCTACTATTCAAGGCCCGATTTGCCTAATAAGCCAAGTTTTCCTGAATTAATATATTTTCTCATTTTTTTTTCTTATGATATGATAAAGCTACCCATTTCATTATGTATGAAGTCAATTTTTTTTAATGGAGTTAAAATTAACGTAGATATATGACCGAACCTAACCAACCCTACCTAACCTAACCTAACCTATCTTTTTAGGTTAGGTTAGGTTAGGTAGCCGAATAAGTTAGGTTAGGTTAGGTAGGTTAGGTAGTCGAAAAACAATTAATTCATGAAAACTTGGCTTATTAGGCAAATCGGGCCTTGCATAGTAGGCTGAGAAGTGCGTTCTGGCTACTAGGTACGACATATATATATATATATATATATATATATATATATATATATGTCGTACCTAGTAGCCAGAACACACTTCTCAGCCTACAATGCAAGGCCTGATTTGCCTAATAAGCCAAGTTTTCATGAAATAATTGTTTTTCGACTACCTAACCTAGCTAACCTAACCTAACCTAACCTAACTTTTTCGGCTATCTAACGCAACCTAACCTATAAAGATAGGTTAGGTTAGGTAGGGTTGGTTAGGTTCGGTCATATATCTACGTTAATTTTACCTCCAATAAAAAAAATTGACCTCATATATAATGAAATGGGTAGCTTTATCTTTTCATAAGAAAAAAATTAGAGAAAATATATTAATTCATGAAAACTTGGCTTATTAGGCAAATCGGGCCTTGCATAGTAGGCTGAGAAGTGCGTTCTGGCTACTAGGTACGACATATATATATATATATATATATATATATATATATATATATATATATATATATATATATATATATATATATATATATATATATATATATATATATATATATATATATATATGTCGTACCTAGTAGCCAGAACTCACTTCTCAGCCTACTATTCAAGGCCCGATTTGCCTAATAAGCCAAGTTTTCCTGAATTAATATATTTACTATAATTTTTTTCTTATGAAATGATAAAGCAACCCTTTTCTCTATGTATGAGGTCAATTTTTTTTATTGGAGTTAAAATTAACGTAGATATATGACCGAACCTAACCAACCCTACCTAACCTAACCTAACCTATATTTATAGGTTAGGTTAGGTTAGGTAGCCAAAAAAAGCTAGGTTAGGTTAGGTTAGGTAGGTTAGGTAGACGAAAAAACATTAATTCATGAAAACTTGGCTTATTAGGCAAATCGGGCCTTGAATAGTAGGCTGAGAAGTGCGTTCTGGCTATTAGGTACGACATATATATATATATATATATATATATATATATATATATATATATATATATATATATATATATATATATATATATATATATATATATGTCGTACCTAGAAGCCAGAATGCACTTCTCAGCCTATTATGCAAGGCCCGATTTGCCTAATAAGCCAAGTTTTCATTAATTATTTGTTTTTCGACTACCTAACCTACCTAACCTAACCTAACCTAACTTTTTCGGCTACCTAACCTAACCTAACCTATAAAGATAGGTTAGGTTAGGTTAGGTAAGGTTGGTTAGGTTCGGTCATATACCTACGTTAATTTTAACTCCAATAAAAAAAATTGACCTCATACATATTGAAATGGGTAGCTTTATCATTTCATAAGAAAAAAAATAGAGAAAATATATTAATTCATGAAAACTTGGCTTATTAGGCAAATCGGGCCTTGCATAGTAGGCTGAGAAGTGCGTTCTGGCTACTAGGTACGACATATATATATATATATATATATATATATATATATATATATATATATATATATATAAACACTTGCCTAAACACGCAAGAGAAGCATAGACACAGAGTTTTCCCTTATTAACAGGAATTTGGTGAAAGAACGTGAGTGACTCATCACTAAGTCTAGTTGCCCTTGGGAGGTGGTGATCTTTGAGGGGTTTAAATACCCCAAAATTACCATCTCTTTTAAGGTTCTGAGTTTGGTGCAGTGGGTTAAAGGTGTACCAGTTATGCCAATTGCTGTAAGGCTTCTGTGCTGGCTAGGGTTCGAATCTCCTGGTGGGAAAGTAAGTAAGTAATTATCAAAAGAAGGCACCAAACCGGGAAGGCTATGTAGCACCATCAAATGTGCGGAATAATCAGAGGGCGCTAAATGTCACCAAGGATGCCAAGATGAGAACAAAAACGCATAAGGCAAACGATATCAAAAGTATCCGAGTCACCAAGAATTTTATTGAGGGACAGGCGACCGCGAGGGGCGGTCAGAAAGCAAGACACGCTCGTCCTGGAAGTCAGGACATTCAAGAAGGACATGCACGACCGTAAGAGGGACAATGCAATTAGGACAATAAAGAGCAGGGCGGCGCTCCATCAAGTGACCATGGGTTAAGCGAGTATGGCCAATACGCAACCTCGCCAGAGCTGTTTCCCATCGCCGGTTACGGTCGTAGGAGGACGGCCACGAGGAAACACAACATTTAAGAGTACGTAGTTTGATACCAGTAACAGACGACAAAGAAGCCTGCCAACAAGTAAGGATGGAGGAATGGATAACCGGGTTAAAGTTGGAATATGGAATACCTTTACGAGATATGGGACAAGAGCGGAGAGCTTCCTTGGCAGCAGTATCCGCACGCTCATTTAAAGACACACCAATATGCCTGGGAACCCAACAAAACTCAACCGACTTAAATATACTGTGAACAAGAGACAGCCAATGCTGGATCTCGAAAACTACTGGATGAACCGGATTAAAGGACCCGAGAGCCATGAGGGCACTACGAGAGTTAACAACAACTACAAAGGAAGACTGAAAACGAGAAAGCAGGAGACAAAGAGCATAGAGAATAGCATAAAGCTCCGCTGGAAAGATGCTAGTCTCCGGAGGTAAGCGACACATATAAGTGCGATCAGGAAAAACAACAGAGTAGCCAACACCGTCCGCAGACTTAGACCCATCGGTGAAGACAGAAACGGAGCGGGAGTGAGAAGAAAAGTGCTCAAGGAAAAGGCGTTTTAGAACCGTTCCTGGTGGGAAAGTGTTCTAAAGTTGTGTATGTATATATATATATATTATATATATATATATATATATATATATATATATATATATATATATATATATATATATATATATATATGGCACAACTCTCCTAAACACGAGAGTGAAGTATACAACTTTAGAACACTTTCCCACCAGGAGACTCGAACCCTAGCCAGCATAGAAGCCTTCCAGCAACTGGCATAACAGGTATGCCTTAACCCGCTCCACCACCTGCTCAGACCCTTAAAAGAGATGGTAATTTCGGAGTATTTAAATACACCAAAGATCACCACCTCCCAAGAGCACTAGAGCAAGTGAGGGGTCATTTATACGTTTATTTCATCAAGTCCCTGTTAATATGGGAAGACACAGTGTCTATGCTTAAGGCACAACTCTCCTAAACACGAGAGTGAAGTATACAACTTTAGAACACTTTCCCACCAGGAGACTCGAACCCTAGCCAGCACAGAAGCCTTCCAGCAACTGGCATAACAGGTACGCCTTAACCCGCTCCACCACCTGCTCAGACCCTTAAAAGAGATGGTAATTTCGGAGTATTTAAATACACCAAAGATCACCACCTCCCAAGAGCACTAGAGCAAGTGAGGGGTCATTTATACGTTTATTTCATCAAGTCCCTGTTAATATGGGAAGACACAGTGTCTATGCTTAAGGCACAACTCTCCTAAACACGAGAGTGAAGTATACAACTTTAGAACACTTTCCCACCAGGAGACTCGAACCCTAGCCAGCACAGAAGCCTTCCAGCAACTGGCATAACATGTACGCCTTAACCCGCTCCACCACCTGCTCAGACCCTTAAAAGAGATGGTAATTTCGGAGTATTTAAATACACCAAAGATCACCACCTCCCAAGAGCACTAGAGCAAGTGAGGGGTCATTTATACGTTTATTTCATCAAGTCCCTGTTAATATGGGAAGACACAGTGTCTATGCTTAAGGCACAACTCTCCTAAACACGAGAGTGAAGTATACAACTTTAGAACACTTTCCCACCAGGAGACACGTATAAATGACCCCTCACTTGCTCTAGTGCTCTTGGGAGGTGGTGATCTTTGGTGTATTTAAATACTCCGAAATTACCATCTCTTTTAAGGGTCTGAGCAGGTGGTGGAGCGGGTTAAGGCGTACCTGTTATGCCAGTTGCTGGAAGGCTTCTGTGCTGGCTAGGGTTCGAGTCTCCTGGTGGGAAAGTGTTCTAAAGTTGTATATATATATATATATATATATATATATATATATATATATATATATATATATATATATATATTTATTATATATTATGCCTAAATGCCAACAGCGACTGCCCAGACAGGTACGAGAGGAGTGTTGTTAACGCATATGTCGACCGTGCTCTCAGCCACAGCTCAGAATGGAAGCAAGTCGATGAAGAACTCTGTAGGGTAAGGCAGGTCCTAGTCAACAACGGCTTCTCCAATGGTTTTGTCGAAGACATCATAAGAAGGAAAGTGAAACGCCATGCAACCTCTGAAGAGACAACAAACACAACACCTATACCCCCTATTAGACTATTTTACAGGAACTTCTTTTCCACAGCTCATAAAACGGAGGAAAGGGTCCTGAAAGATATTGTTAATAGAAACATTATCCCTACAGACAAAAATCAGAGGATACAACTGACGATTTACTATAAAACCAGAAAAACGGCCAGCCTACTCATGAGAAACTCTCCAGACACAAAGCAGAACGCTTTAAAAGAGACCAACGTCGTCTATGCCTTCAAATGCCCACTTGGGGACTGTAAGCTCCAAAAAAAAACAGTATATAGGCAAGACAACAACATCTCTTTCTAGGCGTTTAACGATGCATAAGCAACAGGGCTCCATTAAGGAACATATAATCTCTTCCCACAACCAAACCATCGCCAGAGAAATCCTAGTAAACAACACAGAAATCATCGATAGATACAGCGATAGCAGACGGCTTGACGTTTGCGAGGCACTGCACATTAAGAAGTCAACACCAGCAATCAACAGCCAATTAATGCACAACTATATTCTACCCACCTCAAGACTCCGCTCCAATATAAAAGCATCAAGAAATATGGACCAATAGGCTTTCTACAATCATTTCCATTTCAATACCCATTGTTTCGTGTTCTGTCTTGTGTTGATGAAATTAATACCCTATTAAATACCACCTCACCCCATCCACCTCACTCAACTGTAGATATAAACAAATCGGAGATATGTAAGTTCTATTCAGTTGTGTATGTGTAAAGTCTTTGAAAATGTAATAAGTTTTACGAAACGCGCTCAAGTGTCGCGTCAGACTAGAAATAAAAATGAATTTTGGAGAATTGATTTTTGAATTACCTCCAACAGTGAAAAGAAATGTACGAAAGATTGAGAAAATTCACGTTAGAATTATTAATCTTACTTTTTCGGTCATATTTATATATATACATATATATATATATATATATATATATATATATATATATATATATATATATATATATATATATATATATATATATATATATATATATATATATAGATATATATATATATATATATATATATATATATATATATATATATATATATATATATATATATATATATATATTAGTGTATACTGGCAGCAGGTTTTCTTTCAAACATGTTTCATTGAATATGACCGCATATTCTGTATTTATTATTTTCTGGTTTAGGGCTTCTATCCCTCTAACTATTTTCTTAGCATCAGGGCTTAGTTGAAACAGGAGTTCTCCAAAACTCATTTTCGTACTTTTAAGGTGAAGAAAAGAAGTGATTTACTATAGAGTGTATTACACTTATTTATACAATTTGCACAACGTTTTGAACCTCCATGGTTCATTCTCAAGTGAACAGATCTTACAATGCTGGTTGATTTTATACCCGCACTGGGTCAGGTGATAATACAATAAAGGTGAAAACATGGGGGATACATAAGGGATAAATGTGAGGTGAAATATGGCCACTGCCTTTGAACGAAAGGCGGTGGAGTTTCTGATATGGAAGGAAGAGACAATTGCGCATCGCGTTCCGCAAGGCGCGGTGCGGCCAGCCTGGGTGGCATAAAAAGCGCGGCAAGTCAGGTCTCGCTCTCACTCTCTCTCCCGACCCGGTCCACGATCCACTCACTTCCCGGCCGCCCGACTTCGCCCGAGATGGACATCACGCCAGCTGCCTCGGTACCTGACCTCCCTCTCTCGGACATTATGGGGCCCTCGACATCCCAGACTGATCCGGCAGGGGCCCTCGACATCCCAGACTGATCTGGCAGGGGCCTCCTGCCCTACACTTCGAACCCCAAGGTGAGGTTTTCTGTTCAATTCTAGTCAGGACCTCCCCAGTGTGGCGTGTGCCAAGCGCCATCCCCTCACGGTCTGAGTGTGCCGCCTTAGCTAGTCCTTTGGGCTTTCTGCTGTTAAGTTCCCGGGAGTGCTGGGGCGCCCCTCTTGGGCCCGTGTCGGGCGCTCCCGTGCCGTGCAGGTCGTGTGCCTGGCTTAGGGCCGGCGTGGGCCGGGCCGCGTCCCTAGTGGACTGCGTTCGGTTTCCACCCAGGTGGGGGCTCCGTCCAGCCGTGCCCGTAGATGCCCAGGGGGCCCCGCAGCGTGGCGTGCGCCCTGCCTGGGGCCCCGACGGCGGCCAGGCGTGCCCTTGGCGGCGTCGCCACGTGGCCAGGCGTGGCGGGCCCTATGCCCTTCGTGCTCTGCCTTGGGGCCCATGCCTTGCCGCCATCGACCATGTGTCTGGTCGTCTGGGCGTGCTTCGGCGTCCTTCCCACCTTTTCCTCGAGGCTCCCTGTTGCCGGCCCGCCGGGTTCCCTGGGCTGTCCCAAGGGGCCAGGTTTCTCCCTGTGCGAAGCCATGTGTCGCCGTCGGCGACGCCTTGTGGCCAGGCTCGGTCCTACGCCCAGGGCACATGTCCTTGGCGGCGTCGCCACGTGGCCAGGTTGGGCGGCCCTATGCCCTGCGGGCCCTGCCCTTGGGGCCCATGCCTTGCCGGGTCGACACGTGTCTGGTCGGCTGGGCGTGCTTTGGCGTCTTTCCTGCCTTTTCCTCGGGTGTTCCCTGTTGCCGGTCTGCCGGGTTCCCTGGGCTGTCCCGAGGGGCCAGGTCTCCCTGTGCGAGGACATGCGTCGCCGTCGGCGACGACTCGTGGCCAAGTTCCGGCCCTTCGCCCGGGCCTGCTCCGGGGCACACGCCCCGGAGCTGTGTGCTGGGCTGTGTTCTGCCCTTCCTGTTCCCTTATTGGGGTGCTATTCCATGTGGCTTTGCGCCACGGCTTCCCCTCGTTCAGGGCTAGGGCTGCCCTACGCCCGTATGGGCGCGCCTGTGTACGGCACCCCCCCCCCTCCCTTTCGCCCTAGGGCCTGAGCATGCCTTGTGGCAGTGCTTGGTTGGTAGGCCACGGGGTCCATGGCGCGTGTGTTGTGTTCTCAGCTATGCACGTTCGTCCTCAGACGTCTCGCCCGGCCGGTGTTGCCCAGGGAGTTAGTCCCAGGCCTCTTTGTCGGCCCGGAGTCCCCAGGTACGTCTTCCTCGGAGTTGTCACCGGACACGTTGTCCCCAGACGTCCGTCTGGCCGGTGTAAGACCAGCATGTTGTACCCAGACGTTACGTCTGGCCGGTGTAGCCCGGTGTGTTAATTCAAGCTATTTCGTCGGTCCAGGGCCCCTCAGGCACGTGTCCTGCTCGCCTGGGGGGTAGCCAGGACCGTTACTCCCTGTCCTCCGTCTGGCCGGTGTTGCCCGGCAGGTTGGTTCCCAGGCGTTCCTGCCTGGCCGGTGTAGCCTGGTGCGTTCGTCATAAGCGCCTTGCCCGTCCGTTGTAGCAGGGATTCCTTCTCCGTTGCAAGTTCAGCGTTCGTCCGCCTGCCCATCCGCCTTGTGTTGTCTGTCGTTCTTCAACGTCGGAGGGAGACGCTGGCGTTGGAGCACGGTCATGAGATCAGCACGACGACGTCTGTAGGCGTCCCGGATGCCGCTACGGTAGGTTTACGTCTAACGGTACGCACCACAGGCCTAGGGTTCGGCGTTGGCGTTGCAGCCGGCAATACAGGATGACTCGTCTCCCTCGTTGTTTGTTAAGTCCTCGGCGTCCAGATTCAGGGGCAGTAGCCCTGGACAGGGGGGTGGCCCTCATGTTGCCTGGGGCACGGTATCCTCCAGCAGATGGCTACGTCGAAACGTCGTCGGGAAGAGGCTTTAGAGGAGGAAGAGGAAGAGGTTCCATTTAGCCTACCACAATTTAATTTATCTTACTTATTTGGTTACATTTGTGTCGTGCATCATTTATGTTTGTTATTAAAAAAAAAATGTTATTTATTTATTATAGGACGAAATGTTCCATTCGCCTACCACAATTTAATTCCTGTTACTTATTTGGTTACATTTGTGTCGTGCATCATTTATGTTTGTTATTAAAAAAATTTTTTATTTAGTTATTCAACCCGTTCTCACACAAGACAGCACATATATGACTTAATGCTTAAAGTCAATATGTTGAATATGAATTAGTAAATATGTGATATATTCCTAGTTACTTTTTTTTCCAAGGCCCAAACTCTTCCTCACGTACCAATTTACGTCTCACAGTACCCGTCCGTCAACCTAGATAGCAGAATAGTCGTGATTGGTTCAATTATAAGGAAAATTGTACTTTTCAGGTCCCACATGGGTTGTGAAATTTACCTACTATTGTCCATGCTCTTAGAATATTATAGATCAGCTACTTTCTATTGAAGGCTCGTAGTTTTGTTTTGAGAAATATTAGTTGTTCTTAGTAGATTATAATAAGCACTAAAAATGATTACATAGAATAACAGTCCTTCACTAATCAATATTATATACCATAGTTTGTGCTTTAAAAATCTTTAAAGGATGTTTTGTAGGAACGCTAACAGAAAACGATGGTACATTGGAATGTCTATGGGGTAAACTACTGTAAACAGGATGGTATTGTGTCTACTCTACCAACTACAGGATCGGTATATTGTCCACTACCACCTGTTAGGTGGGTAAGGGGTGCAATACCACCCACAGGATGGGTGTGAGGGTCACATCCACCCAGAGGATGAGTATGGGGATCACATCCACCCACAGGAAGGGTATGGGGTCAAATAGCACCCACAGGATGAGTATGGCGTCCACTACAGCCCACAGGATGGGTATGGGGCTCCAACCACCCATAGAATGGGTATGGAGCTCCAACCACCCATAGAATGGGTATGGGGTCCAATAACACCCACTGGATGTGTATGGCGTCCATTGCCGCGCGTCGAGCTCGAAAACCGCAGCATTCATCTCAGAACCATGCCTATTTCACGCAGATTCCTTAATAAACGTAAGAATTTTATATGTCACAAGAAAGATAGAAATATAAGCTTTATTCTAAATACCTTACCATGGGCATATTTAAATTTAAAGCGAAGATACGTGTACTTTTATAATAGCCGAGCTCCGACCCCGGACAGATCGATCCACCGAGCAACTCTCTCTCAGAACAATGTTTATTTCACGTGAATTCGTTAATAAACATATATGTTTTATATGTCTCAAGAAAGACAGACATATAAGCTTTACTTTAAACACTTTACCATAGACATACTTAAAGTTCTAATGAAGATACATGTATTTTAAAAATTACGGAGCTCCCACCCCGTACAGACTGAACGACAGAGCAACTCTCTCTCAGATCAATGTTTATTTCACGTAAATTCGTTAATAAACACAAATGTTTTATATGTCTTAAGCAAGATAGAAATAAGAGCTTCATTTTAAATACATTACAATGTACATATTTATAGCTCAAGTGAAGATACATATGTTTTTATAGTAGCGCTTAGTAGCTTGTCAGGCATGGAGTGCAGACGCCTACGCACTTGCCGATATATTGTATAATTAACAAAGATTCGCTAATAAAGCCTAAAATCTTATATGCCTCCAGAAAGACCGAGATATGAACATTATTATGATTGCACCAAATGAAATATATCATGTTCGAGAACAGAGATATATCAATTTTAAATTAAGTTTCGACTCTCTCTCGGGTGAGACAGATGGGGCGACTCTCGCCCCATCTATTGGAGATTCTGTGCACTAAAGACCCAAAGCTACTCAACCCCTCCTAGCATTATTTAAGTAATGAAGTAATATGATATATTTACTCACTATAATGTTGGTGCTCAATGCAGAACATGAGAAAACATATATTTACTCCAAACTAATGTAATTTCATTATGAAATAAGTAGCATCAAAGGAAGTCGATGGTCCAAGCGGCAATGTTGTGGAGCGACTTATCCAAGATATATCGTTGTTTGGTAAGTGTTTGTTGGCATATCCAGTTGTCGTACTTCTCTGCACAAATTATCACAAATTTAAAATATAATGTTAACAAGTAGAATACGTATTTTTAATAAAATCTAACATAACTAGCCAGAAAACATTTAACATTTATTAAAAAATATATGTTTGGAAGTTAAATCGACTTCATATTCAATTTCTTTCTTTATTATGCACCCCATACCCATCCCGTGGGCGGTGGTGTACAGGATTACAGAGGCACATAATCGGTTCAGGAACTGAACCCTCTAGTTCGTTTAGCTAAGCAAATAACAATATATGACGCTAATTAAAAAATTATCAATGTTGTATACACATGTACACACCCTCATACATACATGTATATATATATATATATATATATATATATATATATATATATATATATATATATATATATATATATATATATATATATATATATATATATATATATATATATATATATATATATATATATATATATATATTAGTATATTTTGGTAGCAGTCTTTCCTGTAGAAATATGACCGAAAAAGTAAGATTAATAATTCTAACACGAATTTTCTCAATCTTTCGTACATTTCTTTTCACTGTTGGAGGTAAATCAAAAATCAATTCTCTAAAATTCATTTTTATTTCTAATCTGACGCGACACGAGCGCGTTTCGTAAAACTTATTGCATTTTCAAAGACTTTAGTTCACAAATACACAACTGAATAGAACTTACTCATCTCCGATTTTATATCTACATTTGAGTGAGGTGGAAGGGGTGATGTGGCATTAACCCAAGACAGAACAAGATGTGGCATTAATAGGGTATTAATTTCATCAACACAAGACAGAACAAGAAGTGGTATTAATAGGGTATTAATTTCATCAACACAAGACAGAACACGAAACAATGGATATTGAATAGAAGTGTTTGTAGAAAGCCTATTGGTCCATATTTCTTGATGCTTCTATATTGGAGAGGAGTCTTGAGGTGGGTAGAATATAGTTGTGCAATAATTGGCTGTTGATTGCTGGTGTTGACTTCTTGATGTGTAGTGCCTCGCAAACGTCAAGCCGTCTGCTATCGCTGTATCTATCGATGATTTCTGTGTTGTTTACTAGGATTTCTCTGGCGATGGTTTGGTTGTGGGAAGAGATTATATGTTCCTTAATGGAGCCCTGTTGCTTATGCATCGTTAAACGCCTAGAAAGAGATGTTGTTGTCTTGCCTATATACTGGGTTTTTTGGAGCTTACAGTCCCCAAGAGGGCATTTGAAGGCATAGACGACGTTAGTCTCTTTTAAAGCGTTCTGTTTTGTGTCTGGAGAGTTTCTCATGAGTAGGCTGGCCGTTTTTCTGGTTTTATAGTAAATCGTCAGTTGTATCCTCTGATTTTTGTCTGTAGGGATAACGTTTCTATTAACAATATCTTTCAGGACCCTTTCCTCCGTTTTATGAGCTGTGGAAAAGAAGTTCCTGTAAAATAGTCTAATAGGGGGTATAGGTGTTGTGTTAGTTGTCTCTTCAGAGGTTGCATGGCTTTTCACTTTCCTTCTTATGATGTCTTCGACGAAATTATTGGAGAAGCCGTTATTGACTAGGACCTGCCTTACCCTACAGAGTTCTTCGTCGACTTGCTTCCATTCTGAGCTGTGGCTGAGAGCACGGTCGACATATGCGTTAACAACACTCCTCTTGTACCTGTCTGGGCAGTCACTGTTGGCATTTAGGCACATTCCTATGTTTGTTTCCTTAGTGTAGACTGCAGTGTGGAAACCTCCGCCCTTTTCCATGACTGTTACATCTAGAAAGGGCAGCTTCCCATCCTTTTCCATCTCGTAAGTGAAACGCAGCACGGAACTCTGCTCAAATGCCTCCTTCAGCTCCTGCAGATGTCTGACATCAGGTACCTGTGTAAAAATGTCGTCAACATACCTGCAGTATATGGCCGGTTTCAAGTTCATGTCGACTAAGACTTTTTGCTCGATGGTACCCATGTAGAAGTTTGCAAACAGGACACCTAGGGGAGAACCCATGGCGACCCCATCTACTTGCTTATACATGTGCCCATCCGTGCTCAAGAAGGGTGCCTCTTTAGTACAAGCTTGGAGTAGTTTCCTCAGAATATTTTCTGGTATGTCAAGAGGAGTACAGGCTGGATCACGATACACTCTGTCGGCTATCATTCCTGTGGACGAAACAATCGGAATCGAAAAACAATCATGAGTTTAAATATCACAGGAACTGTAGGTTAATGTGTGACATAGGTGAGGTTAGATGAAGCATCTACAAGCATCAGTTGGAGGTTGATGGAGTGTTGTGGAGGCTGCTGGTACTATGCCCAGATGTTGGAGGGTGGATTTGACTCTCCCACCCTCCCTCGCCCCCCCCCCACGTTGACCGCAGAGGGTCATAGGTTACCTGCCACTCTCGCTTACCAAGGGTATAACCAAAATACACACACATGCATCAGATTCTTAACTTACAATATTTATGATTTACCAATTTGTGTTACTACACTGACACTCAATTTCACAATATTGTGTAAACTTTGATGAATCGCACGTCTATGGGTCATCCAATAATGTTAGCAGACTTCTAGATGTTACCACTGCTAGGTTTAGGCTCAGCTATAAGTACCTCTGGGAATTTGTAACATCTGACGATGTAGATTTGACTAAATGTAAACTCTGTCAGCAGAACTATTCGCATACTTTGCGTCATTATATAATGGAATGTGAAAAAATCGCGGAATTTAAAGATAACAACATCAATAGTGTCCATGAAATGTGTATAAGTACTTCATTCATAATGATGTGCTGCCCGAAATCTTAGCGAAGTATCCAAAATTTGCTTACTGCAGGTAATGCATGCACATGACTGTAAAGCTGCCGCCCAGTTGGGTGGGTGTGGAGCACATGACTGTAAAGCTGCCGCCCAGTTGGGTATGTATGCAGCACATGACTGTAAAGCTGCCGCCCAGTTGGGTGGGTGTGGAGCACATGACTGTAAAGCTGCCGCCCAGTTGGGTGGGTGTGGAGCACATGACTGTAAAGCTGCTGCCCAGTTGGGTGGGTGTGGAGCACATGACTGTAAAGCTGCCGCCCAGTTGGGTGGGTGTGGAGCAATTAGACTAGTAACTGTTCCACTCCTCATAGATGTAAAGTGCCTTGTATAGTGACTGTTGTGAGCCTCTTGTTGAATCACTTGTGACACAAAAGATTACTGATGTGTGTATTTGTGTGGGTGATGTATGTGTATTTATATATGTATACGTATGTATATGTACATGTATGCATAAGTATGTGTACATTAATAATTTTGTAACTAGCGTCAAAAGATTGTTATTTGCTTAGCTAAACGAACTAGAGGGTTCAGTTCCTGAACCGATTATGTGCCTCTGTAATCCTTTACACCACCGCCCACAGGATGGGTATTATGGGGTGCATAATAAAGAAAGAAAATGAATGGTTCGAACCCCACAATTCATTTAGCTAAGCAAGTTACAATCTTGATGAGCTAGTTACAAAATTCACTATAAGTCGTCACATCATAAATGCGTTCGAGATCGACCACAAGTAGTGCATTATATAATTTATCAGTATTGTGCAGCCTGTGATCCCCGCCTGGCTGGATACTGATACCTAGGTAGTTTTCATGTGTCCGGACACCGGCGATAAGGTGGTATTATTTTTTTAACTTAAGAGATATATATTTTTAAATGTTGTCACATTAACGACTACATCTTCCTTTCTTCGGACATATAGATTTTTAAGATTAATTAAAATATATGGAAGCTAATTATACAATTTATTGGCTGGTGTGCAGGGCTTCACACTCTCAGAGCAAGCCCTCAAATAACTATCAAAACGCATATATCTTCGTTTTCACTTCAGTTATATTTATGACAAAGGATTTTAAATGTAGCCTATATTTCTACCTTTCTGATGACATAAATACTTTCGTTAATTACAATATCTAGATCAAACTAATATTGATTTTCAAAAGGTTGTATATTTTCCATCAATGGAGAGCATCAGCCAAGAAGCCTTCTTTAAAATATGAATATCTTTCCTCACCTAATAAGACCTAATCTCTGCATAAAACGCCAAAAAAAAGACTTGATTGTAACCTATCCACCGCTGCCTATTGGATGGGGGAGAGGGGGTTATGTGTAGGATAAAAATATCAATTGTGACACTAGCCCTCCATATAAATCAGTTGCTTAAATTATAAACTGTACTTGTGGTCGGTCTCGAGCCCATTGTTGATGTGACAATGTATATTGACTTTTGTAACTAGCCTATCAAGATTATAACTTGCTTGGCTATATGAATTGTGGGGCTCAGTCCCTGAGCCCATATATGTGCCTCTGTAACACTCCACTATCGTCCATAGGATGGGTATGGGGTGCATAATAAATGAACTAAACTAAGCTCTGCCTTTTTGATAACATATACAATTATTAGCTTTATTTGTGAATCTCAATTAATTAAACAATATATCACAGAGCCTGTAGGGTTCGGTGAGATGAGCGAAGAGACATGGGAGATTTTACATAAGTACAGTATATGGTAGTTTAAGTAGCGAACGCATGTCAACGAATAACGAATAACAAAACCATTGTCCTATGAAGTCGATTTAACTTCCAAACATATATTTTTTAATAAATGTTAAATGTTTTCTGGCTAGTTATGTTAGATTTTATTAAAAAATACGTATTCTACTTGTTAACATTATAATTTAAATTTGTGATAATTTGTGCAGAGAAGTGCGACAACTGGATATGCCAACAAACACTTACCAAACAACGATATATCTTGGATAAGTCGCTCCACAACATTGCCGCTTGGACCATCGACTTCCTTTGATGCTACTTATTTCATAATGAAATTATATTAGTTTGGAGTAAATATGTTTTCTCATGTTCTGCATTCAGCACCCACATTATAGTGAGTAAATATACCATATTACTTCATTACTTAAATAATGCTAGGAGGGTTTGAGTAGCTTTGGGTCTTTAGTGCACAGAATCTCCAATAGATGGGGCGAGAGTCGCCCCATCTGTCTCACCCGAGAGAGAGTCGAAACTTAAATTAAAATTGATATATCTTTCTTCTCGAACATGATATATTTCATTTGGTGCAATTATAATAATGTTCATATCTCGGTCTTTCTGGAGGCATATAAGATTTTAGGCTTTATTAGCGAATCTTTGTTAATTATACAATATATCGGCAAGTGCGTAGGCGTCTGCACTCCATGCCCGACAAGCTACTGAGCGCTACTATAAAAACATATGTATCTTCACTTGAGCTATAAATATGTATATTGTAATGTATTTAAAATGAAGCTCTTATTTCTATCTTGCTTAAGACATATAAAACATTTGTGTTTATTAACGAATTTACGTGAAATAAACATTGATCTGAGAGAGAGTTGCTCTGTCGTTCAGTCTGTATGGGGTGGGAGCTCCGTAATTTTTAAAATACATGAATCTTCATTAGAACTTTAAATATGTCTATAGTAAAGTGCTTAAAGTGAAGCTTATATGTCTGCCTTTCTTGAGACATATAAAACATATATGTTTACTAACAAATTCACGTGAAATAAACATTGTTCTGAGAGAGAGTTGCTCGGTGGATCGATCTGTCCGGGGTCGGAGCTCGGCTATTATAAAAGTACACGTATCTTCGCTTTAAATATGCCCATGGTAAGGTATTTAGAATGAAGCTTATATTTCTATCTTTCTTCTGACATATAAAACTCTTACGTTTATTAAGGAATCTGCGTGAAATAGGCATGGTTCTGAGATGAATGCTGCGGTTTTCGAGCTCGACGCGCGGCAATGGACGCCATACACATCCAGTGGGTGTTATTGGACCCCATACCCATTTTATGGGTGGTTGGAGCCCCATACCCATCCTGTGGGTTGTAGTGGACACCATACTCATCCTGTGGGTGCTATTGGACCCCATACCCTTCCTGTGGGTGGATGTGATCCCCATACTCATCCTCTGGGTGGATGTGACCCTCACACCCATCCTGTGGGTGGTATTGCACCCCTTACCCACCTAACAGGTGGTAGTGGACAATATACCGATCCTGTAGTTGGTAGAGTAGACACAATACCATCCTGTTTACAGTAGTTTACCCCATAGACATTCCAATGTACCATCGTTTTCTGTTAGCGTTCCTACAAAACATCCTTTAAAGATTTTTAAAGCACAAACTATGGTATATAATATTGATTGGTGAAGGACTGTTATTCTATGTAATCATTTTTAGTGCTTATTATAATCTACTAAGAACAACTAATATTTCTCAAAACAAAACTACGAGCCTTCAATAGAAAGTAGCTGATCTATAATATTCTAAGAGCATGGACAATAGTAGGTAAATTTCACAACCCATGTGGGACCTGAAAAGTACAATTTTCCTTATAATTGAACCAATCACGACTATTCTGCTATCTAGGTTGACGGACGGGTACTGTGAGACGTAAATTGGTACGTGAGGAAGAGTTTGGGCCTTGGAAAAAAAGTTACTGGGAATATATCACATATTTACTAATTCATATTCAACATATTGACTTTAAGCATTAAGTCATATATGTGCTGTCTTGTGTGAGAACAGGTTGATTTATTATAGGGCAAAATGTTCCATTTAGCTTACATTCTCTTTGTCTCTTTGCCATGTTTTGTTTATTTCCTTGGCAGTGTCTGCAGTTAGTTGTCCCCTTTGCTTCGCCGTTGTTTTCAAGGCAGCCAGGATGTGCGAGATGCAGTTGTGGGCCCTCGCCTCTTGCTTTAAGTTTCTGGCCCTGCAGTTGTTAGTTTCCTTTCAATTTACTCTCGTTTACGCCTAGCTCTCGCTGTTAGTTATGTTCTTCCCCCGGTTCTTCCCCCGCATTGGGCTCGTTTTTTTTTTTTTTTTTTTTTTTTTTTTTTTTTTTTTTTTTTTTTTTTTTTTTGAGATATATACAAGAGTTGTTACATTCTTGTACAGCCACTAGTACGCGTAGCGTTTCGGGCAGGTCCCTGGAATACGATCCCCTGCCGCGAAGAATCGTTTTTTCATCCAAGTACACATTTTACTGTTGCGTTAAACAGAGGCTACAGTTAAGGAATTGCGCCCAGTAAATCCTCCCCGGCCAGGATACGAACCCATGACATAGCGCTCGCGGAACGCCAGGCGAGTGTCTTACCACTACACCACGGAGACTGTAATCTCTTAGTAATCTCTTCCCACAACCAAACCATCGCCAGAGAAATCCTAGTAAACAACACAGAAATCATCGATAGATACAGCGATAGCAGGCGGCTTGACGTTTGCGAGGCACTACACATCAAGAAGTCAACACCAGCAATCAACAGCCAATTAATGCATAACTATATTCTACCCACCTCAAGACTCCAATATAGAAGCATCAAGAAATATGGACCAATAGGCTTTCTACAAACACTTCTATTCAATACCCATATATATATATATATATATATATATATATATATATATATATATATATATATATATATATATATATATATATATAGTGTCCGTGGTGTAGTGTCTTACCACTACACCACGGAGACTGTTATACCGTTGACCGTTGTTGTGTCACGGGCCTCTTGCCCTTGCTTTAAGTTTTTGGACCTGTTCGTTCAGCCTTCCCCAGCTCATTCGCCTCCTGCAGGCTATGCTTTGCCAGCTGCTTGTCTCTTTTGCTGGGTTACTTTTATGCTTGTCCCCTTCCTGACTAGGTACGTTTAGGTATGGCCAGCACGGTGTGCGAGCTGCGGCTTATCGGGTGCCCCCCCCCCCCTGGTTCCCTTGTTTACTCGGTCTCGCCCTCTTACTTCCGCATTCTTCCATTTCATTCTAAGTTATCGCCCACTCGCCTTTGGGCCTATGTCCTTTCTCAGACCGGGTTGGGTGCCGTCCAGCGCGCCTCGGCGATGTTATCTTCTCTTCGGCCCACTGTTATTTCCGCACGTCCACGTTTCCTCCTGTTTCCCTGTCCTGTCCTACTCCAGCGCAGGCGCATGCTGTCGAGCGGTCTGTCTGCTTGGGTTGGCTATGTTATGTTATTATCTTTTATTTAAGTTTCTAAATTAATATATTGCATTGTTCAGCTTACAGTTATGCCTTGTATTTACTTACTATTCCTCTTGCAGCGTTAATGCAGTGTCCATTGCTGTGGGATACTCAACTAATTTTGTTTCACTTTCGAGAATATTATTGCTTTAGGCTAGGCATTCTCCCTTGATTAGTACTATTTTAATAACCATTCCATCCCTTGAACATTACAGTTTTACGCTATCCAAACCATACCATGCACATTACTGTTTAACCTACAATCCTATCCCTTGATTAATCCCGCTTTAAGCTACCAAATCTTCCCACGATTACCACTGTTTCTTTTATTTGTTCAGCTTATATGCAAGTACATTATATTACGGTCGTATTCTATTATTAGAATATAATATTCCCCTCCCGTTCTCACTGTTCTGTTCTACTCCTCCAGGGTAGGCGCATGCCGTAGAGCGGTTTGTCGGCTTGGGTGAGCTACGCCATGTTATCATTTATTTAAGTTTCCCTAAATTTATTTATTTATTACTTTGTTCAGCTTTCAGTTATGCCTTGTATTTACTTACTATTCCTGTTGCAGCGTTAAGGCAGTGTCCATTGCGGTGGGATACGCAAATAATTTTGTTTTCACTTTTGAGACTATTATTGTTTTAATCTAGACCAACTATTCCATGAATAAGTACTGTTTAATTAACCAATCTATCCCATGAACATTACAGTTTTAATCTATCCAAACTATACTATGCATATATTACTGTTTAACCTAACCATCCTATACCTTGTATAGTCCTGCTTTAATCTACCCAAATTATCCATGATTATCCATGTTTACTCTTTTATTTGTTCAGCTTAAATACAAGTATATTATATCTTTTATTTGTTCAGCTTAAATACAAGTATATTATAATACGGTCTTAAGCTATTTACTTGTTCAGTTTCAGTTTGTCTTGTATTTACTCCGCTATTTAATCTCTGTTTTCTAGCACTGCTTAAGCCTCATGCCTCTCTTGCTGTTTTGGCCTCGCTATGTTATTTATATTATTTATTTAAGTTTTCTAAAATTAATTTGTTACATAGTCCAGCTTCAGTCATGCCCGGGATTTACTTATAACACTGTTGCAGTGTCCATTTCTAGTGGGATACTCAAATAATTTTGCTTTTCACTTTTGAGATTATTATTGTTTGAATTCTTCTAAACTATACCACGAATAATACTGTCTTAATATAAACAAACTATACAATGAATAATACGGTCTTATTATAACCAAACTATACCATGAATAATACTGTTCAATCTATACATGAATATTACTCTCTTAATCTATTTTAACTGCTCAGCTTTATTACATTGGCTTTTATTACGATAGCATTGGCTATGTCCGGTATTCTCAATCACCATGGACACTTAACTTTACCTTTGCTTTTGTCTACTTGTGTATGTGACGATTGCCGGTGCGGCAGCTGGGTCTCCCTGCCTGTTTTTTTCCCGTTAGACCTGCCGATGCTTACTTTTTCATTTTCCGCAGTGGCGAGAAGCCGGATCATGCAGCAACTGCAACACGGAAGAGGGCTTGGGCGGCGTCGTGCGAGGACGACAGTGCAGTGGTGTGAGGACGCAGCCAGCCTGGGCCAGGACGAAACCTGCCCGCTTCGCCTCCCCCTCCTCGGGGGCCTCCTCGGGCGGCTCTGATGTGGACGGCGACCACACTTCCCAGAGGCCCCCTGCCGGCAAAGTGGCGGGGGGCACAGCGTCGCAGCCTCCACACCTTTCTTCCGACGATTGGACGACGCTGCAGGCGCCCTTCGCGCAGGCTCGGGGGCCCTCTCATGTCACAAGCCTTCTGGGCATGGGAACCACCGAGGCCGACCCTGCTGCGGCTGCTACAGCCGCCCTGCCCCCCACCTTCACCGACCGTCGCCCACGGGCCAAGGCCAGGGGGCATAAGTCGAGGCGACGTGCGAGCTCCTCCAGTCTGTCTTCCTTCCTTCCTAGTTCGGTAGCGTAGTTGCTCTGCCACCCTGAGGTTTCCCTCGCGGCCAGCGGGTACTCGCCCTTCGGGGGGGTGGGGGGTCCTGCCTGCTGGCCTGCGGGGTGGGGGTGCAGCGCCCATCCCCAAGTGTTCCGCTGTCCGCAGCTACTACTTTGACTTTACAGCCATTCTACTAGTAAGCCCTACCTTATGTCAGGTAATTCCTTCTTCCTTGGCGGCTCGGCCTCTGGCCTGGGGTTATTTTCTTCTCCAAATACATATCAGGCTTTCCCAGTCACTATGTATTTTTCCGCCGCCTGATTATTCTCCAGCTAGGGTTTCCCTTATGTTATGTTGTTCACTTTGGTGTCCTGTTATACTTAGAATGAGATTTGTTACATTCGCCTCACTGCTAATTCTAGACAATAGGACATTAGGTTTCTGCAGAGTTTGTTACTAGGCTATAAGATTACGTTATTTTACTACGGGTGTACAATTTAGATGTTTCGTGTACTTTGAGTTAGCCACGGCTATGTTATACATTTGTTAAGACCTACTTAGAAGCCTGTTTTACTTCTGCAGAATTATTTATGCTGTCTAATAAATTTACGCCCCCATGTGTTGGTGTCTTCCTTCCCCTGATCAGAAAATAGAGGTTACTGCAGAAGGCTTATTGGCCCATACGAGGCAGCTCCTATCTAAACACAAAGATTAATCCAGTGTAATTGGCCTGTTATGTTGGACATTGTCTTCTGTGTTGGCATCGTTATGTTCTGGTCTTGTCCTTACTCTCATGGTGGGTAGAGTAAATAGTTCCGTGATTTGGGTGTTCATGGTAGGTTGTTCTATTCTTATGTGAATTGCCTCAAGAATTTGTAATCTTCTTGCATCTTGGGTTTTGTCTATTATGCAGGTTCAACATTTCTCTTGTTAGAGTGATGTCATGGGCTTGTCTCATGTGATTCCTAGGAGCACCGGATTGAAGATGGCATGTCAAACGCCTCGTCAGCTTGGTCGACGTCATACCTATGTACTTAGATTGAAGGCTACATCCTTCGTGGGGGCAAGTGTACATGTATACAACGCTTGACTGCTGTAGAGGGTTCTCCGTCGGCTTCGGGCTGTTTTTGATAAGGAGTTCGGAAGTCTTCTTGGTTTTGTAGAATATTATCAGGTTTATGTTTTGGTTAGGAGTAGTGCTTTTTACTCCTTTACTGATTATTTCTTTTATTATTCTTTTCTCTTTTATATGTTCACTGTGCATGGTTGATTTGTAATATAATTTTATTGGAGGTGTTGTGGTTTCTGTTCTAGGTTCTGGATTATACCAACGGTCCAAGTGTCTTCTTATAGCAGCGTTTATTTCCGCGTTGCTATATCCGTTGTTCACCAATACCTGAGTTACTCTTTCAAACTCTCTACTCACGTTGCTCCATTCAGAGCAGTGGGTAAGCGCTCGACGAATATAAGCATTGAGAACACTGACTTTGTATCTTTGGGGGCACTCACTTCTACCGTTCAGGCATAATCCTATGTTGGTGGGCTTGGTATATACGTTGGTGCTTAAAGAGGTTCCTGTTTTTGTTATTAGTACATCCAGGAATGGCAGACTGTTATTTTCACTATTTTCATGTGTAAATAAATAAATAAATAAATATGTTTATTCAGGTAAGGTATATACATACAAGTGATGTTACATTAATGGATTGATATATAGATAGAGCTAGTACATACAATGCCTAAAGCCACTATTACGCAATGCGTTTCGGGCAAGAAAAACATTAATATCTAGAACTTAATACTAATTGAGCATAAAGAATAAAAAGTGTTGAGAACAAATACAAATAAAGAAAAAAAAAAGGGGGAACATGACTGAAAAAGCAGCACAAATACAATAGGTTGACAAACAGAGTTGATTAAAAAAAGATAATAACAGACATGGGTTGACAATAGAGGAGTGAGGTAAGTTACAGGGAATTTATTAGGTAGTGTTTAGTTTTTATCTTAAACTGGTTGAGAGAGGTACAGTCTTTAACATGGTTGGGAAGGTCATTCCACATTCTGGGCCCCTTGATTTGTAGAGCATTTCTAGTTTGATTAAGTCGTACTCTAGGAATATCAAAACTGTATTTATTTCTGGTGTGGTGCTCATGGGTTCTGTTACAACCTTCTATGAAACTTTTGAGATCAGGATTGGCATTATAGTTTAGCGTTTTATATATGTATAATACACATGAGAGAATGTGCAGTGACTTAATGTCTAACATATTCAGAGATTTGAGTAGGGGTACCGAGTGATGTCTGGGGCCAGAGTTGGATATTGTTCTAATAGCAGCTTTGTGTTGGGTAATTAGAGGACGTAAGTGATTTTGGGTAGTAGAACCCCAAGCACAAATACCATAGTTGAGATATGGATAGATAAGGGAGTAATAGAGAGTCACCAGGGCAGGGCGTGGTACATAATATCTGATCTTAGAAAGAATGCCCACAGTTTTTGAAACTTTTTTTGATATATTTAGAATGTGTCCCTGGAAATTCAGCTTGTGGTCAATGAGAATGCCAAGGAATTTGCCATCTAATTTGTTACAAATTTGGGTATTGTTTATTTTGAGATTTATTTGACTAGAGGATTTATTGCCAAACAGAATATAGAAAGTTTTGTCAATGTTAAGGGTGAGTTTGTTGGCATTTAGCCAAAGATGGACTTTATTTAGCTCAGTATTTACTGTGGCATTTAGAGCAAGGGGGTCAGGACTGGAGTAAATGAAGGTTGTGTCGTCAGCAAATAGAATTGGTTTGAGGTGTTGGGAGGCATTTGGAAGGTCATTAATGTAGATGAGAAAGAGGAGAGGGCCAAGTATGCTGCCCTGAGGAACACCAATGTTGATGGGTAGGGTGGGAGAAATTGTATTATTCACAGAAACATATTGGAGCCTGTCAGTAAGGTAGGATTCGAGGTATTGTAGGGAGTGTCCTCTGACTCCATAATGATGTAATTTAAGAAGAAGGTTTTGGTGGTTGACAGTATCAAAAGCTTTACGCAGGTCCACAAATAACCCAACAGGGAACTCCTTTTTATCAAGAGCTGTATGAATCGAGTTAAGCATACTAATAAGTGCATCGTTAGTGCTTTTTTTGGGTCTGAAGCCATATTGGCAAGGGCTAAGTATATTGAGTTTGGCTAGATATGAGTAAAGCTGCTTATAGATTAGTTTTTCAAAAATTTTTGACAAGTTTGGCAGGATTGATATAGGTCTGTAGTTGTTAACATCTGTGGGATCACCACATTTGTGGACAGGCGTTACTCTCGCTTTTTTTAGAATATCTGGAAAGGTTTGGAGTTCAAGTGACTTGTTGAAGAGCAAAGCAATAGCAGGGGCTAAAGATCTGGAGGCTTTTTTGTAAATTAAAGTTGGAATCTCCTCAAGGGCACCAGACTTGGTTTTAAGGGAAAGGATTATCTCATTGACGTCAGTGGAGTTAATAGGCTTTAGGTACAGAGACTGTGGATAGTTACCTGTAAGATAGTCCTTAATGTCAGTACTGGAAGATGGAATATCATTTGCAAGGGATGAACCAATGGAAGAGAAGAACCTATTGAACTCAATAGCAGAATCAGAGGCTGAAAGCTGACCATCGTTATTAGACAGGAGAGTCGGTTTGTTATTTGAAGATTTCTTTGATCCCAATATTTGTGAAATTGTGCTCCAAGTTTGTTTAATGTTGCTCTTTATTTGGGTAAATTTATCTTCGTAGTATTTAGTTTTGGCTCGTCTAATTATCTTAGATAGCAATAATGATCGAGTAATTCTTTGAGAATTCTTTGGGGACAATTCCTAACCTATACTTCTTCTCAAGGTCGTGTTTTTTGTTCATGGATTTAAATATTCCCTTTGTAAGCCAAGGATTGTTAAGCCTCTTGCTTGTGACTTGTTTTGTAAGCATAGGACAGTGGGTGTTATAAAGGCTAAGAGTTGTTTGTAGAAAAGATTGCACTGCTAGGTTGATGTCCCCTATGTTACCTAACTCGGACTCCCAGTTGACATTATCAGCAGCAGTTATAAAATTGTTTATAGCAGTTTCATTGTGCAGCCTAA